>NC_138772.1:73114961-73264961 GCF_965119305.1 Pelophylax lessonae | reverse complement strand
CCATTTCTTGTATTTTTTGTGTGTGTGCAATGCCAGTACAGTATGAACATGGGTAGGGTTTCTCCCTTTACTCCAGTGAAGTGAGTATGGGTGTGTATGGCGGGGGGAATGGAGTGTGTGTGTGGGGGGGGAGAGGTGTGTGTGCGTGTGTGGGGGGGAGGAGTGTGTGTGTGTGTGTGGGGGGGAGGAGTGTGTGTGTGGGGGGGGAGGAGTGTGTGTGTGGGGGGGAGGAGTGTGTGTGTGTGTGTGTGGGGGGAGGAGTGTGTGTGTGTGGGGGGGGGGGGGGAGGAGTGTGTGTGTGGGGGGGGGGAGTGTGTGTGTGTGGGGGGGGTGTGTATGTGGGTGTGGGGTGGGGTGTGGGTGTGTGTGTGTGGGGGGAGGAGTGTGTGTGGAGGGGAGGAGTGTGTGTGGGGGGGAGTGTGTGTGGGGGGGAAGTGTGTGTGGGGGGGGAGTGTGTGTGTGGGGGGAAGGGGGGAGGAGTGTGTGTTTGTGTGTGGGGGTAGGAGTGTGTGTGGGGGGAGGAGTGTGTGTGGAGGGGAGGAGTGTGTGTGGGGGGGAGTGTGTGTGGGGGGGAAGTGTGTGTGGGGGGGAAGTGTGTGTGGGGGGGGAGTGTGTGTGTGGGGGGAAGGGGGGAGGAGTGTGTGTTTGTGTGTGGGGGTAGGAGTGTGTGTGGGGGGGAGGAGTGTGTGTGTGTGTGGGGGGAGGAGTGTGGGGGGTGTGTGGGGGGGGAGTGTGTGTGTGGGTGGGGAGTGTGTGGGGGGGCTAAATTGTAAGAATTAGTTAAAGTGTGTATATATATATTTAGCTAAAAATATATATAAATTAAGGAATAATACAACATTTCCATTCAGCCTCTGAATTTAATAAAAAATCACTAAAAATGATTACTAAATAAAAGATTGCTACAGCGCTCACTCACCTTTTTAGTTGGCCTAGGTCAGTGATAATGAACCTTGGCAACACAGGTGTTTTGTAACATTTCCCATGATGCTCACCTACACTGCAGAGTGCATGAGCATTATGGGAAATGTAGGGCAAAAACATCTGGGGAGGGGGTTAAGGGTTACCATCACTGGCCTAGGTAAAACATTTCCAATACATTTTAGTTGTCTGTGTGCACGATTTTTAAAATAAAGCAAAATCTCTTTACAATAAATTGCAAATGGCACATTGGCATTCGCCCTGGACCCGAAATGACACCAAATTGGGTTGCACACACTCCAGCAAGTGGTCACAATCAACTGGCTAATCATGGTGAGGGCCACTTTCAGCTGTGAAGAAATGGCATTCATATGCAAAGTAAGTGTGTGTTTGGGGGGGGGTCTGTGCTTGTAATCAGAGCATTAATTACCAGTGCAGACCCTTGGGGGATGCCACTAGAGCCACCAGGGATTGCTGACCCATGGCCACCAGGGATGCCCACCCATGCCACCATTGATGCCAATCAGTGCTCAGGGAACCTGTTAGTGTCCTCCTCATCAGTGCTGCCCATCATTACCATCTATCAGTGCTGCCCACCAGTGCCAATCATTGCCTATCAGTGCCACCTATCAATGCCCATCAATAATGCATATCAGTGCCGCCTATCAGTGTCCATCAGTGCCGCCTATCAGTGTCTCATCAGTGCCTGCCAGCGCAGCCTCATCAATGCTCGTCAGTGCAAAAAAAAATATTGATTTACCAAATTTTATTACATAAACAAAAACACATTTTTTTAGGGGTCAAACATTTAGGTCTTCTTTTTGCCAATAAAAAAAAACCTTGCAGTGATCAAATACCACCAAAAGAAAGCAATATTTGTGTGAAAATAATGTCATACATTTGTGTTAGGTACAGGGTTGCATGACCATGCAATTGTCATTCAAAATGCAACAGCATAAAAAGCTGAAAATTGGCCTGGGCAGGAAGGGGTGTAACTGCCCTGTAAGGAAGTGGTTAACTATTGAAACATGGGAATAAATATTCCATGGGTAATCATGCTCAGCTTAATGGTTTAGTGGTTAGTGTTCCTGTCTATAAACACTGCGAGCATGAGTTCAAATCCCAAGTGTGCCATCACCTCCTTAAATTTTAGACAACTGTAAATAAATACTGAAACTTGGCAAATGCATAATTGCACCCTGCACATATGAATGTCTGTTTCTTGAATATACATGGCCATTGACATGCAATTTTAGGTGATGTAGCCAATGTATTACTATGTGGCCAAAAAAAATAATGACACACAACTGTGAGCACACAGGGTGTTATCATGGTTGGGCCTTGAACTCATGACCTAGCAATCTTTGTCTATGAGCATAGACCACTACACCAAAGTGCTGAATACAATCAGACATGCCTGAAAGTTTCAGATGAATAAAGAATGAAGATTGCTAATTAGACAGCTGTGTAGTCTGCTATTAGTAAATCTAAAGGTTAAAACACATAAGATACATAACTATACCTTAAAATTAAAATAAACCATAATAGATGACATAGCTGTGTAATAGTGATTCAGAATAGACACATTTCTGTTTATGAAAAACACAAAGGGAATTTGGTTAACTCCAAACCTGAATTCAATCTTAGTTAACTCCAACTCCGAATTCACTAAAGCACCTAGTTGAAGGTTTAACTCCAGCCACTTACCTAATTAGGATGCGAATGAGTTTAGGCTGGAGTTATTTCTGGAGAAGTGAGCAGCTCTACTCCAAACTTATAGTGAATTAGGCCCTTAAGGCCCGTACACACGTACTGATTGTCGGCCGTAAATATTCGGCCAACGTCCGATCGGCCGATTGTCGGCTTGTTAGTATGATGCTTCCGACAACCGACTGCGACTTTTCGGCCGAACAAAATCTGGTGTGCATGCTATAAAATTTTTGTAGGCCAACAAAGAACGGCCGATTATTCGTCAGTCAGTACAGATTTCGGCCGTCAAAAAGCAGATGAGCAAGACTGGGCATGCTCAGAGAAGAAAAAACACACGGAAAGTTAACCATCACATGACATCACTTCTGCAATCGATTGCTGTTGGCCGACAAAATTTGTGTGCAGTCTTTAGCACTTTTCAACATACACGACAGCACCGGACAAAAGACGGCCGAACGGTCGGCCGACAATCGGTGCGTGTGTACGGGGCTTTAGTGTCAGATTTGTCTGCAGCAATGTCGAAGTCCTGATAAAAATCACGAATCCCCACTATTACTAATAAAAAAAAATAAAAAAAGTCCATAAATCTATCCTGTAGTTTGTAAACGCGCAAGACCAATTATTATACGCTTTTTGGGATTTGTTTTATCCAAAATATGTAGCAGAATACAAATTGGCCTAAACTGATAAAAAAAATCAGATTAAAAAAAAAAATTATTGGGAATGTTTTATAGCAGAAAGTAGAAAATATTGGTGTTTTTTTACAATTGACGCTCTTTTTTTGTTTAGAGCGCAAAAACGAAAAACCGCAGAGGTGATCAAATACCACCAAAAGAAAGCTCTATTTGTGGGAAATAAAGGAAATAAAGGACATCATCAAAGCAATGCAGTGCCAAATCGCAAAAAAAAATGGCCTGGTCATTAAGGTGGTAAAACCTTCTGGGGCTGAAGGGGATAAAGAGCAACCACTCCAGCAATAATATTCCTCCACCGCTTCTCTCCCCTATCTTTAAATATATGTACCCTAGCTCTCTGCCAGGTCTTTCCAGGTCTTTAGGACATAACACAGACCTGCGGCAAATCTGCACACGCAAGGGGCATTCCCGCACATTCACACACACACACCACTAGTTTCTGGTATCTGGGACCTTGTAGAGACACATCACTTGTTTCTGCTATCTGGATCTTGTAGAGACCCATAGTGGTGATGCGCATGTGTAAGAACACCCTGCTCTTGTGCAGACATGATGCCGGTCTCTGCCAGTTCCAAGATACCTGACAGAGAGTAGCATTTTGTCTGTGTATGCGTGAAATCTCTCACGGTGCGCATGTGCTTCTCAGTATCCAGAGAAGTATGAAGTGGAGGTAGAGGGGGTCCCTACATCCTTCTTGCACAGAAAGCCAAGAGTACTAGGATTCAGCACACAAATGGTTATAAACCTTCTAAAAATCAGGAAAGGTTTTACAGTTATGTAAGAGGGAGGGGAGAGGAGACAAGAGAGATTGGTGATGGTCAACTAAGGAAAATCTACACCCACAGCTCACTGATGTATTTCTGCAAAAGCTATAACGATTTAGCCCAGCTCTTTTTTATTTTTTACTGGAACAGATGACTGAAAGGGAATAAACTCTCTCGATGTACTAAGGAGGGACACGCAGAGTCAATGCCCTCTCCACCTGTCCAGCGTATCACCACTACCTTACTCCCAGTAAAGGTATGGGGTCCCACCATGCACCTAGCATGAACTGCATGTATGCACTTCACCTAACTCTTCTTCTTTATACCTGTGTACAGGCTGAAGGTCCTGGCAGTGGAGATCTGTTCCCGTTGCTATAAGAGACGGATCGCTACAGAAGGAGACTGCCGACAACATCTCCCTCTCTGCAAGAGGCTCTCACCCATAGGTGTGCGCAGCCTATTGCATTAGGGTGTACACCCCAAAGCTTAAACACATATGTGTGTGTGTGCATGTGTATATATGCTGACATTGTGCATAGAGTAGTGGACAGTGTCAACAGGGTAGAGATTGGTGTCAGTAGGGCAGTGGACAGTGTCTATTTTTTTTTTATTATTATTATTATTTTATTACACTTTTATTTTTTTTACAATATTTTTAGGAACCCCGTTAGGGGGCTTTGGTGAAATATTAGGGGTCCAAACAAAGGGAATCTGTACCACATATGGTGATTAGGGTGTACCCAGCACACCTGGCACACCCTATGCGCATACCTATGCTCTCACCTGTCACATGTGTACATTTTTGACAGGCTCCGGGCTGTCTTTAACACGGGGAAAAAGGGGCAGCTGTCCCGGGCCCAGTCATTGTTTTGGGGGCCAAAGTAGCTGCTGCCCCTTGAGCCTGTGCCAGAAATGGAACTACCAGCAGGGCAATAAGAGGGACGCAGCGAATGGAGAGTGCGGAGCCGTACACAGCACAGTTCCTGATACCGTAGGAAATAGAGTGTGGAGGGCACCACAGCAGGCTGCATCATTCCCTCTGCCCTTCTAACCACACCCACCCTGCACCATCACCACCTACACTGGCCGCTCCCAACAGGGACATGCCCTCCTACTCGGGATACTATTTCTCTGGAGACGCAGAACATGCACTTTCTTCACTGTTGCCATGGTGATGAGCTCAGCACCATAGCAACAGAGTAGATGGTGCACAGCACTTGTGCAGCACTTGGATCCGAGAGCTTGTGATGGGCATCATCGGCTGGAGTGCCACAGCAACATCTCTCTTGGATTCAGACGTTGTAGGTGTGCGGTACACTATCTACCCTGTTGCATGGCATTTAGCTGGGCACCTTAGAAACTAGTGAAAATGTATTAATGGTATTTTAATCAGAGAGACTTAATGGCAGAGGTTAGCCCTGGCATTTGGAGCTCCAGAAGCCTGCCCAAAAAACTCCCACAGCTGGTGTTCCCCATCTTGTTGCTAGGATGTTGCTATGGTGCTCCAGCTGTTGATGCCCTTCTCTGTCATTGCAAGAGCACGCTCTCTCAGATTTAAACACTGCGCATTCTCTCCCCTGTTGCCATGGTGTTGAGCTCAGTGATGTAGTGTGCATGTGTGGCGCGAATCCCAGTGCATTCCTGTGATGGTGGAGGTAGGCATCAATGGCTGGAGCACCATAGCAATGTCCTAACAACGGGGTAAGGGTTAGGGGCAAGAAAATGTTTGCCCAGGGGGCAGTCTATATTAAAGATGGCCCAAGTCAGGCTGCTAGAGAAACTTTAGTTTACCTTGGTAACCACTTGCTTGTACTTGACACTGTGTTAACACTTGTACCGTTATCTTGATACCGCAAATGTGTTTAGTGACCTAAGCTGTAGACCAAGGGTGTCCAACATGTAGCCCAAGACCACTATGAATGCAGCCCAACACAAAATCGTAAGCTTACCTAAAAATGTTGATTTTTTTGGTGAGTTGTTTTGTAAAAATGCATTTATACTTAGCAAACACATGCTGCAAAAGAAATATTTGACATTGTCTCTTTACTGGACTCTTATTAGTTTTATCTTCCAAAGAAAAATATCCTAATCTTAACAATCATGCCTTATTCGTGTCATTGGTTTTCAGCAGCACCTATATTTGTGAGCATCTATGTTCAAGGATGAAACACATGAATGCCAAAATTTGACCCAAAATATCTGATGAGCACCTTGAGAATTCATTGTGAATTATTACTCCATTCATCAAACCAGATATTAAGGCATTCATTTATCAAAAATCGTGTCAAATATCACACTAGTGTTATGTTGCCCTCTTTAACTTTTAAGATAAAAAATATTTTAAAAAAAGTGAGGTTTGATTCCTCAGCTAGGTACATTATCTATATCACTTATCTTTAACTTGTGATCTGCCCGACTTTTTCTGCACATCAGCTATCCTTGCTGTTAGTGTATTTTGTGTGGTCCAAGACAATCCCTCTTCTTCCAATGTGGCCAGGAAGGTCAAAAGGTTGGACACCCCTATTGTAGACAACAAAAGGTTGGACACCCCTGTTGTAGACTATATATGCCAGTTACTTACATTACACCGCTTTAGTAACTTCAGACCAGGCAAAGGCAAAGTATCAAAAGCTTTACTTAAATAATTCAGCATGATGACGTTCACAAGGCAACGGTTCAACATAAAGTGCAGTCCTTTTCTACATCCCTAGTCTGTAATTTCAGGCTTGTGGCTGCCCCATCATACCTATATAGGATGAGAGGCCATACTTGGCAGAGTCTATAACAGTTTTCTTCTGGGAGCACTGCAAATCCCAGCAGTCTCCGGAACAGCGGGAATTCCGATCCAGCATGGTACTGGTGATCCAGGTTCCGGCGACGAGAAGCAAATCTCTCTAGCTCAAAATCCCAAGCCCCTTAAGCTTGTAGGTGCAAACCCCCTGTTCCTTTTATAAAGCACAGAACCAGTTGGTTAGGCCCAGCAAGGACCCCTAGAAGAAATCCAGGGAACATAATTAACCATACCCTTCTCAACTAGGGCAACGTTAACCTCTACCTGCCCACAACTGCCAAATTGCAATGTCACAATAAATAGCCAGAAAATATACATTTATTATTCTTATTGACATTAAAAAAATGAACACACGCACTGTCAAAACAGTCATTATGATATTAAAAATGGAGGAGTATAGAGTGCCTATTTTGCAATTACTAGCCCATCAGATTTTATCTGTCATTTTCTTCCACAAACCAACAATGAAATTAAGTGGTTACTATAGGGAACAAACACTTTCAATTCCTGCAGCTTTCACAAAATCAATCTCATCTCCTAAAATCCCTTTATAACTACCACAGTTCCAGTCCCCAATCACTTATCTCTTACAAGCGGAAGCCATACACAGTGTATACATTTTACATATTTTACCCTAATATTTACATTAGATAGGAATGGAAGGAACAGGCTTTGCCTGAGTTAAAATAATAAAAAAGCTGACCGCATGTAGGATGAATTCCAAAATTGTGGTCTGCCTGTGGTCACAAAAAACACTCATGGAAATCTAGTAATACATACAATTTGGCTTTTAATCTCCGTTAAATTAAACTCCTCAGACTAAAAATATATATTTCCAAAGATATTAACTCCAGAAAATAGAGGGTCATTATAGAACACGTAGTTAAACTTTAAAAAAACCACTGGACCTAAGAAAACTACATTATATTTATTATGAGAAAGAAAAGTCACAACCGTGCATGAACATAGTCTAGGAAATGAGGTAAAGTACAACTTAGGTCTCCCATTAAAAAATAAATATATAATATAATAATAATATAATAATAATAATATATATATATATATATATACAGTGCCTTGCGAAAGTATTCGGCCCTCTTGAACTTTTCGACCTTTTGCCACATTTCAGGCTTCAAACAAAGATATAAAACTGTAATTTTTTGTGAAGAAACAACAACAAGTGGGACACAATCATGAAGTGGAATGAAATTTATTGGATATTTCAAACTTTGCTAACAAATAAAAAACTGAAAAATTGGGCGTGCAAAATTATTCAACCCCTTTACTTTCAGCAAACTGTCTCCAGAAGTTCAGTGAGCATCTCTGAATGATCCAATGTTGACCTAAATGACTAATGAGAATGTGTGTAATCAATAAATGCACCTGCACTGTGATAGTCTCAGAGGTCCGTTTAAAGCACAGAGAGCATCATGAAGAACAAGGAACACACCAGGCAGGTCCGAGATACTGTTGTGGAGACGTTTAAAGCTGGATTTGGATACAAAAAGATTTCCCAAGCTTTAACATCCCAAGGAGCACTGTGCAAGCGATAATATTGAAATGGAAGAAGTATCAGACCACTGCAAATCTACGAAGACCTGGTCGTCCCTCTAAACTTTCAGCTCATACAAGGAGAAGACTGATCAGAGATGCAACCAAGAGGCCCATGATTACTCTGGATGAACTGCAGAGATCTACAGCTGAGGTGGGAGACTCTGTCCATAGGACAACAATCAGTCGTATACTGCACAAATCTGGCCTTTATGGAAGAGTGGCAAGAAGAAAGCCATTTCTTAAAGATATCCATAAAAAGTGTCGTTTAAAGTTCGCCACAAGCCACCTGGGAGACAAACCAAACATGTGGAAGAAGGTGCTCTGGTCAGATGAAACCAAAATCGAACTTTTTGGCAACAATGCAAAACCTTATGTTTGGCGTAAAAGCAACACAGCTCATCACCCTGAACACACCATCCCCACTGTCAAACATGGTGGTGGCAGCATCATGGTTTGGGCCTGCTTTTCTTCAGCAGGGACAGGGAAGATTGTTAAAATTGATGGGAAGATGGATGGAGCCAAATACAGGACCATTCTGGAAGAAAACCTGATGGAGTCTGCAAAAGACCTGAGACTGGGACTGAGATTTGTCTTCCAACAAGACAATGATCCAAAACATAAAGCAAAATCTACAATGGAATGGTTCACAAATAAACATATCCAGGTGTTAGAATGGCCAAATCAAAGTCCAGACCTGAATCCAATTGAGAATCTGTGGAAAGAACTGAAAACTGCTGTTCACAAACGCTCTCCATCCAACCTCACTGAGCTTGAGCTGTTTTGCAAGGAGGAATGGGCAAAAATTTCAGTCTCTCGATGTGCAAAACTGCAAGCGACTTACAGCTGTAATCGCAGCAAAAGGTGGTGCTACAAAGTATTAACTTAAGGGGGCTGAATAATTTTGCACGCCCAATTTTTCAGTTTTTTTATTTGTTAAAAAAAGTTTGAAATATCCAATAAATTTCGTTCCACTTCATGATTGTGTCCCACTTGTTGTTGATTCTTTACAAAAAAATTACAGTTTTCTATCTTTATGTTTGAAGCCTGAAATGTGGCAAAAGGTCGAAAAGTTCAAGGGGGGTGAATACTTTCGCAAGGCACTGTATATATATATATATACACACACACACACACGCCTACCTTTACACACATGAACTTTAATGGCATCAAAGTCTTAGACCGTAGGGTTCAGTATTGAGTTGGCCTACCCTTTGCAGCTATAACAGCTTCAACTCTTCTAGGAAGGCTGTCCACAAGGTTTAGAAATGTGTGTCTATAGGAATGTTTGACTATTTTTCCAGAAGCGCTTTTGTCAGGTCAGGCACTGATGTTGGACTTGAAGGCCTGGCTCGCAGCCTGCACTCTAATTATTTCAAAGGTGTTCTATCGGGTTGAGGTCAGGACTCTGTGCAGGCCAGTCAAGTTTCTCCAGCCCAAATTCACTCATCCATGTCTATATGGACCTTGCTTTGTGCACTGGTGCACAGTCATGTTGTACCAGGAAGGGGCCATCCCCAAACTGTTCCCACAAAGTTGGGAGCATGAAACTACCAAAAAAATATATAACACAAGGAACTTTTACAGCTGATAATGGGCGCTCACTTTTTTCAGGTTTTGGGGCTCATTGTTATTACATTTTCAAACGGGTTGGATCAAATACTGTTGATTAGGTTTATGTGCCAGTTCCTTGTGTTATATATATTTTTTTATATTTTTTTCATCACGTAGTTATAACAATGAGACAATTTCCCAGGGGGGGCAGTTTATACTTTACCCGGGTTTTTAATGGATCGACACTCGATGTGAATACATGTGTCGACCTGTTGATGCTCAGTGCAATGTTTATGTGTATACTATATGCTCATATAGAATATGCTATATGCTATCTACTCCCCATTTTTTTACTTTTACATTTAGAGATTTAGGACTTTATCATGCGATTGGTTCCAACTTCATCACATGTCTATGGGTCCATTTATGAGATACAGGATATTTAAACCCTTATTTTAGGTCTGTTTCACTTTTTAAATAAGGAATGTACCCATACATGAGCGATGAAGGTGGAATAGATTTGTTACACTATAGAAGGTGTTTGTTGGTTTTCTTTTTTCTTTAGTTTTTTTTTTGTTTGTTATGTTTTCTTACTTAGAACTTCATCAACATATGTAGCAGTAAATCAAGCACTAATTGAAACCATCTGATTTCATCCTATTTAAAGGTAATACCTAGAAGTGCATTTTAGGTTATGACTAAGCAAAGGTAATTTGTGAAACGCGTCAACCCTTGCAGTTATCTGTCTGTGTCGTTGTATTATGACATAATTCACGTTTTAGATTTCATGGAATAAAAGAAATATATTTTTATCCTTTAATTCTGGAGTGCAGTCATCACCTTTCTTCCATTTGAGCTATCCAGACCACAGACTGGATCAGCACCCGGTCATTAGAAGGAGGATTATTATCACCTGTAGCAGTGTTGCCTTCTCTCTTCACCGCAAACTTTTCACTGGTACCGCACAATTTCGTCAGTAGGTCTCAGCCAATGATTTATGGCTGAGACAGGTGGAGGCTACTGACATTTTCTTTTCCTACTCATCTTTTTTGACTATTTTTCACTAGTTTTGCATTTGGCTAGGGTCAGTGTCATTACTGGTAGTATGAGGCGATACCTGGACCCTATAGAGGTTGCACAGGCAGTTCAACTCCTCCAGGATGGCACATCAATACGCACCATTGCCAGCAAGGGTCTGTTAGCGCCAGATTTCCCACCACACTATTACTGATCCCCACCATTAACAGTATAGCGTCATAGCTGTGTAAATTCCAGTATAAATACCATCATTTGAAGACACTATGACTTTCGCATAAACAAATAAATATACACCTATTATGATTTTTTATTTTTTTTTACCAAATACATGTAGCACAATACATTTTGGTCTAAATTCATGAAGAAATTAGATTTTTTAGATTTTTTTTTTATTGGTTATGTAAAAAATATTGTTTAAAAAAAAAAAACAGTTTGTCTATTTTCATTAATATAATTACAAATAAAAAATCCAGTTATGATTAAATAGCACCAAAAGAAAGCTCTATTTGTGTGAGAAAAGAAAAAAATATACATTTCATTTGCGTACAGTGTTACATGACCATGCAATTGCCAGGTAAATTAGAGCTTTGATGAACAGCAAAAAATGCCCTGGTCAAGAAGGGGGTAAAACCTTCTGGAGATCAAGTGGTTCCGTGCATTCACTCATTGCTTAAAGTTAGCTGCCATATCGGGTGAAAGGAAACAATATTTTCTTCAGTATGAACATTAGACAGGAAGTTATCCCTGAGTTGCTTAAAAAATTGTTTTTGATCTGATTAACTCAAGACAAAAAAAAAAAAAAAAACACAGTGGATGTCCAAGGCCAAGCTGTATATAAGTGGACTTTGCAGTAAAATGCAAGGTCCACTTGCATTATCAGAGGCGCCTCCCCTTTTACTAGTAATAGGTGTAAAATATGAAAATTAACAAACGTCAAACGCAACTTATTACCACCCTTTATGTTTCAATAAAATGTTTTGGAAAAAAAAAAAAAAACGCACCGTGTGTGTACCTTTAAATGAAAGAAAAACTGTTGTTGCTGTTCATCACACAGTGAAATCAAACCAAAACATATACCACAGCACAAAACAGTGTAAATAGTGAAAAAATATATAAGAATAAAGAAAAATGATATATACAGTGCCTTGCGAAAGTATTCGGCCCCCTTGAACTTTGCGACCTTTTGCCACATTTCAGGCTTCAAACATAAAGATATAAAACTGTAATTTTTTGAGAAGAACCAACAACAAGTGGGACACAATCATGAAGTGGAACGAAATTTATTGGATATTTCAAACTTTTTTAACAAATAAAAAACTGAAAAATTGGGTGTGCAAAATTATTCAGCCCCCTTAAGTTAATACTTTGTAGCACCACCTTTTGCTGCGATTACAGCTGTAAGTCGCTTGGGATATGTCTCTATCAGTTTTGCACATTAAGAGACTGACATTTTTGCCCATTCCTCCTTGCAAAACAGCTTGAGGTCAGTGAGGTTGGATAGAGAGCGTTTGTGAACAGCAGTTTTCAGTTCTTTCCACAGATTCTCGATTGGACACCTGGATATGTTTATTTGTGAACCATTCCATTGTAGATTTTGCTTTATGTTTTTGATCATTGTCTTGTTGGAAGACAAATCTCTGTCCCAGTCTCAGGTCTTTTGCAGACTCCATCAGGTTTTCTTCCAGAATGGTCCTGTATTTGGCTCCATCCATCTTCCCATCAATTTTAACCATCTTCCCTGTCCCTGCTGAAGAAAAGCAGGCCCAAACCATGATGCTGCCACCACCATGTTTGATAGTGCGGATGGTGTGTTCAGGGTGATGAGCTGTGTTGCTTTTACGCCAAACATAACGTTTTGCATTGTTGCCAAAAAGTTCGATTTTGGTTTCACCTTCTTCCACATGTTTGGTGTGTCTCCCAGGTGGCTTGTGGCAAACTTTAAACGACACTTTTTATGGATATTTTTAAGAAATGGCTTTCTTCTTGCCACTCTTCCATAAAGGCCAGATTTGTGCAGTATACGACTGATTGTTGTCCTATGGACAGAGTCTCCCACCTCAGCTGTAGATCTCTGCAGTTCATCCAGAGTGATCATGGGCCTCTTGGCAGCATCTCTGATCAGTATTCTCTTTGTATGAGCTGAAAATTTAGAGGGACTGCCAGGTCTTCGTAGTTTTGCAGTGGTCTGCAAAACTATCTGCATTTCAATATTATCTCTTGCACAGTGCTCCTTGGGATGTTTAAAGTTTGGGAAATCTTTTTGTATCCAAATCTGGCTTTAAACTTCTCCACAACAGTATCTCGGACCAGCCTGGTGTGTTCCTTGTTCTTCACGATGCTCTCTGTGCTTTAAACGGACCTCTAAGGCCCCTTTCACACATACAGTCCGTTCAGTTCATCAGTTCAGTCACGTCAAATGTATCAGTTTTTCATCCGTTTTTCATCAGTTTTTCATCCGTTTTTCGTCAGTTGTCATCAGTTTTTCATCCGTTTTTCGTCAGTTGTTATCCGTTTTTCATCCGTTTTTCATCCGTTGTCGTCCGTTTTTCATCCGTTGTCATCAGTTGACATCAGTTTTTCATCCGTTGTCATCCGCTGACATCAGTTTTTCATCCGTTGTCATCAGTTGACATCCGTTTTTCATCCGATCTGTTTTTTTGACGGATGAAAAATAGGGCATTCATCCGTTCAAAAAAACGGACATTGACGGAAGTGGATGAAAACGGATGTTAACTGATGATCATCAGTTGTCATCCGTTTTTACATAGAGATGCATTGATGTCCGTTTTTCATCCGTCAACGGATGGATGAAAAACGGACAAACGGACAGCATGTGTGAAAGGGGCCTAAGACTATCACAGTGCAGGTGCATTTATACGGAGACTTGATTACACACAGGTGGATTCTATTTATCATCATTAGTCATTTGGGTCAACATTGGATCATTCAGAGATCCTCACTGAACTTCTCGAGAGAGTTTGCTGCACTGAAAGTAAAGGGGCTGAATAATTTTGCATGCCCAATTTTTCAGTTTTTTATTTGTTAACAAAGTTTGAAATATCCAATAAATTTCGTTCCACTTCATGATTGTGTCCCACTTGTTGTTGATTCTTCACAAAAAATTACAGTTTTATATCTTTATGTTTGAAGCCTGAAATGTGGCAAAAGGTCGCAAAGTTCAAGGGGGCCGAATACTTTCGCAAGGCACTGTATATATATATATATATATATATATATATATATGTATTGTAACATAAATGTACCCACCAGACTACACCAGTGGTGGATATCCTTTCATTGTGCTGTAACTGTGTGTGTATACCAATTACAGTACCGAGTATATCTCCGCGTGCGTTCCCCTCTTAACTGGATATGACGTCACTGGGGAGCCAGAATCTGCCTTGCATCCACATTAACCACATTGAATATCGAAAGGCTGTCCTTTCTCATATGTATTGGGCTTTGAAATATGGTTGTTGATCTGCAACATTGTAAGTGCAAAATTTTTATATGCTTACCAATAAAGGGAGCGTATTACACTATTTGGATCCCCTTTGTTTCTTATATGTGAGTGGTGACCATACAGAATCTACAGGAAGTGACATTCCTCTACTTGCCAGAAAAATCTTGTTGGACCCACATGCAGTATTGCTAAGGGGTCCACGTCTTCTGATAAGCACATTGGGGTGTGGAGCACAGCTTGCTGCATGAGAGTTACTGAATAGCACGGTACTTCAGGCATAGAAGCACTCCAGTTTCCTTGATTGTTGGAACAATTGACTATTTTCTTTAAACTTATTGTTATTTCTAGATTCTCATTTTTTGTATTGATTATTTCACAGGTGTTGATTTTTTTTAGGGGTGCACCTATTTTCACAGCTAAACAATTTTTTATTAGAGATATACTTGGTACTTTAATTGGTATACACACACAGTTACAGCACAATGAAATGATATCAATCACTGGTCTAGTCTGGTGGGCACACGTTTATGTTATAAACAGCTGCAAGAAAAAATATGTGAACCCTTTGGAATGATATGGATTTCTGCACAAATAGGTCATAAAATGTGATCTGATCATCATCTAAGTCACAACAATAGACAATCACAATCTGCTTAAACTAATAACACACAAAGAATGAAATGTTGCCATGTTTTTATTGAACACACCATGTAAACATTCACAGTGCAGGTGGAAAAAGTATGTGAACCCCTAGACTAATGACATCTCCAAGAGCTAATTGGAGTGAGATTTCAGCCAACTGGAGTCCAATCATTGAGATGAGATTGGAGGTGTTGGTTACAGCTGCCCTGCCCTATAAAAAAAACACACACCAGTTCTGGGTTTGCTTTTCACAAGAAGCATTGCCTGATGTGAATGGTGCCTCGCACAAAAGAGCTCTCAGAAGACCTACGATTAAGAATTGTTGACTTGCATAAAGCTGGAAGGGGTTATAAAAGTATCTCCAAAAGCCTTGCTGTTCATCAGTTCATGGTAAGATAAATTGTCTATAAATGGAGAAAGTTCAGCGCTGCTGCTACTCTCCCTAGGAGTGGCCGTCCTGTAAAGATGACTGCAAGAGCACAGCGCAGACTGCTCAATGAGGTGAAGAAGAATCCTAGAGTGTCAGCTAAAGACTTACAAAAGTCACTGGCAAATGCTAAAATCCCTGTTAGCGAATCTACAATACGTAAAACACTAAACAATAATGGATTTCATGGGAGGATACCACAGAGGAAGCCACTTGTCATGGTCTTACCTTCTTGCTGTTCTCCTTCGTTTGACATGTGCTGGCGGCCATCTTGGTTTCTGGGTTTCTTGTAGCCTCCCACCCTGCGGCTCCTCCTTCCCAGTGGGAGGAGCTGGATGCCTAGCTCATATATATAGGAGGTCTGTGGCTTCAGTTCCTTGCTTGGTCCTCCTGTGTTCACATGCTTCTAAGACTGCTGCTGCTTCTGGTCCCTGATCCTGGCTTCGTCTGACTACCCTGCTGGTTCCTGATACTGGCTTCGTCTGACTACCCTGCTGGTTCCTGATCCTGGCTTCGTCTGACTACCCTGCTGGTTCCTGATCCTGGCTTCGTCTGACTACCCTGCTGGTTCCTGATTCCGGCTTCGTCTGACTACCCTCCTGGTTCCTGACCTCTGGCTTCGCAAGGACTCTGCCTCGGTTTCGCCATCCGTTTGGACTTCTGCTTTACAGCTTGATTTTCAATAAAGCCTTCTTATTTTCACTTATCTGTTGTTGTACGTCTGGTTCATGGTTCCGTGACATTAGGACCAAGCCATGAATTCTGATGGTACAGGGCCATCCTCGCTACCCACGCTGGTTGCCAGACTTGATCAGCAGGATCACCTGTTGGGTCGGTTCGCCGTGGCGTTGCAAACCCTGCTTGAACGCACGGCTCATTACGCTCCCGTTGCCGATGGGTCGGTTGTCGCTCCTGGGCCCGCTCCTACTGCCGCTCCGGTTGTTGCGCCAGAGTCTACCCCGACACCTGTTGTTGCGCCTGCGGTGTTTCGGGGTATGACCGGTTCTGCCCCCCTTCCACAGCGCTTTGGGGGAGAGCCAACTCAGTGCCGAGGTTTCCTTAACCAGGTGGGCATTTATTTTGAGTTGCTGCCACATGCCTTTCCTACTGAGAGATCAAAGGTGGGCTTCTTAATTTCGCTGCTCTCGGACAAGGCCTTGGCCTGGGCCAGCCCTTTATGGGAGAACAACAATCCGGTGGTTGCCGAGTTTTCCGGTTTTGTTGCTTCTCTTCGGAGGGTATTCGATGTGCCGGCTCGTGCTGCCTCTGCTGCGAAGCTCCTTATGTCCATCAGACAGGGTTCACGATCCGTAGCTGAATACGCCATTGAGTTTCGTACCCTGGCAGCAGAGGTGGGCTGGAATAATGAGGCTCTGGTCGCTGCTTTCTCTCATGGTCTCTCGGATGCCTTGAAGGATGAGGTTGCAGCTAAGGACCTACCAGTGGAGCTCGAGTCTCTTATTTCTTTCTTGATTTTGATTGACACCAGACTCAGGGAGAGACCTTCCGTTAAGGAGAGTCTGCGGAGGCCTCCTAACAGATTGGCGCCTACCTTTGCTGTCCCACCCGTGCCTCCCTCTCCTCCCACGCCTCCTGGGGATGACTTGGCTGGGGGTGAACCCATGCAGCTGGGCTTTGCTCGCCTGTCCGAGGGGGAGAGGGTACTCCGAAGACGCGAGGGTCGATGCATGTACTGTGGTCTCGGTGGGCATTTTCGGTTGGCATGTCCGAACCGTCCGGGAAACGCTCGCACCTGAGATCCTGTCGGGGGCAGATCTTGGGTGGAGTCTCCTCGTCCCCGGTTTCCCGTGTTGACAAACCACTGATCACTGTTGTCCTCTCCTGGGTTGGGGGCTCAGTGACGACCCAGGCGTTGGTGGACTCTGGTGCTGGTGGTTTGTTCATTGATAGTGTGTTCGCTGCCGCCAATTCCATTCCTCTGCAGGCCCGAGGTTCTCCACTGGCTCTTGAGGCGATAGACGGCAGACCCCTTCTGCCGCCACACGTGACTCATGAGACCCTTCCAGTGGGGATAGCCATTGGTGCCGTTCACAGAGAGTGGGTCTGCTTCCAGGTTATTTCGTCTCCACACTACTCGGTGGTCTTGGGGTACCCCTGGCTCCAGAAGCATAATCCGACTTTCGATTGGAGATCGGCCGAGATCCTCTCGTGGTCACCGCAGTGTGGGGCTAGTTGCATCCATGGGCCTGTCAAGTTGCTGTGTACTTCCTCAGACTCTCTGTTGCCTCCTGAATACGAGGAGTACCGGGATGTATTCGATAAGGTGCGCGCGGTTGCCCTACCTCCGCACCGCCCATACGATTGTGCCATCGAGTTACAACCTGGTGCCGTTCCTCCTCGTGGCAAGTTCTATCCACTGTCGGTAGCGGAGAATGAGGCCATGGAGGAGTACGTGAAGGAGGCGCTTTCACGCGGACACATTCGCAAATCCTCGTCCCCGGCAGGGGCTGGATTTTTCTTTGTGAAAAAGAGGGGCGGTGAGTTGAGGCCTTGCATCGATTACAGGGGTCTCAATCGCATCACGATCAAGAACGCTTACCCGATACCCTTGATTTCCGAGCTGTTCGATCGCCTTAAAGGGGCCACGGTCTTTACCAAACTCGACCTGAGGGCGGCATATAACCTCGTAAGGATCAAGGCGGGCGATGAGTGGAAGACCGCGTTTAACACCAGGACCGGTCATTATGAATCCTTGGTTATGCCCTTTGGGTTGTGCAATGCGCCCGCAGTCTTTCAGGAATTCATTAACGATGTTTTCCGTGACCTGTTGCAGCAGTGTGTGGTGGTCTATTTGGATGACATCTTGGTATATTCTGAATCCATGGAGACCCACATTCTGGATGTCAGACGAGTGTTGCAACGGTTACGAGAGAACAAGCTGTTCGGTAAGCTTGAGAAATGCGAATTTCACCGATCCCAGGTAACCTTCTTAGGTTACATCATTTCCGCTGAGGGGTTCTCCATGGATCCTGATAAGGTTTCGGCTGTCTTACAGTGGCCCCAGCCCAGTGGTCTTCGCTCCCTGCAGCGCTTTTTGGGCTTCGCCAATTATTATCGGAAGTTCATCAGGGACTTTTCCATGCTAGCCAAGCCTCTCACGGATCTGACCAGGAAGGCCAGTAATTCCCAGGTCTGGCCGCTCGAGGCCATCCGAGCTTTTGAGGCTCTAAAGTCCGCCTTTGTGTCGGCTCCGATTCTGTCGCATCCCAACCCTGGGTTGCCCTTTGTCCTCGAGGTGGACGCGTCTGAGACGGGAGTAGGCGCCCTTCTGTCTCAGCGTAGAACACCAGAGGGTCCTCTGCTTCCTTGTGGGTTTTACTCCCGGAAACTGTCTTCCGCGGAGTGCAACTATCAGATTGGTGACAGGGAGTTATTGGCCATCGTGCAGGCCCTTAAAGAATGGAGGCACTTGCTCGAGGGTTCGGTGGTTCCGGTCCTCATCCTGACGGACCACAAGAATCTGACCTACCTTTCTGAGGCCAAGAGATTGACACCACGTCAGGCCAGATGGGCTCTGTTCTTGTCACGTTTTAATTACGTGGTCTCCTACCTACCCGGTTCCAAGAACATCAGGGCGGATGCCTTATCACGGCAGTACTCCGACCTGTCCAGGGAGGAGTCGATTCCGACTTCGGTCATACCTCCGAATCAGATCCTGGCCGCCATTCGCACCAGCCTGACCTCTCCCCTGGGTGAGCAGATTTTGGCGGCTCAATCTGGTGCTCCCTCTGGGAGACCCAACGGCAGATGTTTTGTGCCTGAGGAGTTGCGCACTCGGTTGTTGCGAACCTACCATAACTCCACGACCGCGGGGCATCCTGGAAAGAATCAGCTGTCCTGGGCTGTTTCACGTCTGTTCTGGTGGCCTTCCCTACGTTCCGACATCGCCGCATATGTAGCGGCATGCTCCGTTTGTGCCCAGAGTAAGTCCCCTCGGCATCTTCCGTTGGGCCTTCTGCAACCCATAGCCACCGGGGAGCGCCCATGGTCACACCTGGGGATGGATTTCATTGTGGACCTCCCTGCATCCCGAGGCCATACGGTCATTCTCATGATTGTGGATCGATTTTCCAAAATGTGCCACTGTGTTCCTCTCAAGAAGTTACCCTCTGCACAGGAGTTGGCCACGATTTTTGCCAGGGAGGTCTTCCGGTTGCACGGTCTGCCCAAGGAAATTGTGTCGGATCGGGGGAGTCAGTTTGTGTCCAGGTTCTGGCGCGCCTTTTGCTCCCAGTTGGGGATTCATCTCTCCTTCTCCTCGGCCTACCACCCTCAGTCCAATGGAGCCGCAGAACGATCCAATCAGGCCTTGGAGCAATTCCTTCGTTGCTATGTCTCCGATCACCAAGACAATTGGGTTGACCTCCTGCCTTGGGCTGAGTTTGCCAGGAACACGGCGGTGAACTCTTCCTCTGGGACGTCTCCCTTCATGGCCAATTATGGGTTCCAACCTGCCGTGTTACCGGAGGTATTCTCTCCCCAGGATATTCCGGCTGTGGAGGATCACCTTTCCGTCCTACGTGCTTCTTGGGTACAGATCCAGAAGTCCCTTGAGGTCTCTGCGCAGCGCCAGAGACTCCAGGCTGATCGCAGACGAGCGCCTGCTCCTTCCTACCAGGCCGGAGACCGTGTATGGTTGTCCACCTGCAACCTCAACCTTCGAGTGCCCACTCCCAAGCTGGCGCCTCGCTTTGTTGGTCCCTTCCGAGTGCTTCGCAGGGTAAACCCGGTAGCCTATGCCCTTGCGCTTCCTCCTGGCATGCGGATCTCCAACGTGTTTCATGTCTCCCTGTTGAAGCCACTGGTGTGTAATCGTTTCACTTCCTCGGTTCCTCGGCCCCGTCCGGTCCAAGTGGGCAATCGTGAGGAGTATGAGGTGAGCAATATCCTGGACTCACGCCTGGTCCGCGGTCGGGTGCAGTTTTTGGTTCATTGGCGTGGTTGTGGTCCAGAGGAGCGTTCCTGGGTTCCCTCCGCAGATGTCCATGCTCCTGCCTTGCTCCGAGCCTTCCACGCACGCTTCCCTCAGAAACCGTTCTTTACTCCGCGGAGGAGGGGCCCTTGAGGGGGAGGTACTGTCATGGTCTTACCTTCTTGCTGTTCTCCTTCGTTTGACATGTGCTGGCGGCCATCTTGGTTTCTGGGTTTCTTGTAGCCTCCCACCCTGCGGCTCCTCCTTCCCACTGGGAGGAGCTGGATGCCTAGCTCATATATATAGGAGGTCTGTGGCTTCAGTTCCTTGCTTGGTCCTCCTGTGTTCACATGCTTCTAAGACTGCTGCTGCTTCTGGTCCCTGATCCTGGCTTCGTCTGACTACCCTGCTGGTTCCTGATCCTGGCTTCGTCTGACTACCCTGCTGGTTCCTGATCCTGGCTTCGTCTGACTACCCTGCTGGTTCCTGATCCTGGCTTCGTCTGACTACCCTGCTGGTTCCTGATCCTGGCTTCGTCTGACTACCCTGCTGGTTCCTGATTCCGGCTTCGTCTGACTACCCTCCTGGTTCCTGACCTCTGGCTTCGCAAGGACTCTGCCTCGGTTTCGCCATCCGTTAGGACTTCTGCTTTACAGCTTGATTTTCAATAAAGCCTTCTTATTTTCACTTATCTGTTGTTGTACGTCTGGTTCATGGTTCCGTGACACCACTGCTGTCCAAACAAAACATTGCTGCATGTTTACAGTTTGCACAAGAGCACCTGGATGTTCCACAGCAGTACTGGCAAAATATTCTGTGGACAGATGAAACCAAAGTTGGGTTGTTTGGTTGGAACACACAACACTATATGTGGCGAAAAAGAGGCACAGCACACCAACATCAAAACCTCATCCCAACTGTGAAGTATGGTGGTGGGGGCATCATGGTTTGGGGCTGCTTTGCTGCGTCAGGGCCTGGAAGGATTGTTATCATCAAAGGAAAAATTAATTCCCAAGTTTATCAAGACATTTTGCAGGAGAACTTAAAGGCATCTGTCTACCAGCTGAAGTTCAACAGAAGATGGGTGTTGCAACAGGACAATGACCCAAAGCATAGAAGTAAATCAACAACAGAATGACTTAAACAGAAAAAAATACGCCTTCTGAAGTGGCCCAGTCAGAGTCCTGACCTCAACCCGATTGAGATGCTGTCAAGAAAGCAATTCACATCAGACATCCCAAGAATATTGCTGAACTGAAACAGTTCTATAAAGAGGAATGGTCAAGAATTACTCCTGACCGTTGTGCGCGTCTGATCTGCAACTACAGTAAACGTTTGGTTGAAGTTATTGCTGCCGAAGGAGGTTCAACCAGTTATTAAATCCAAGGGTTCAGATACTTTTTCCACCTGCACTGTGAATGTTTACATGGTGTGCTCAATAAAAACATGGCAACATTTCATTCTTCGTGTGTTATTAGTTTAAGCAGACTGTGATTGTCTATTGTTGTGACTTGTGATTGTGACTGTGATTGTCTATTGTTGTGAATGATGATGATCAGATCACATTTTATGACCAATTTGTGCAGAAATACATATCATTCCAAAGGGTTCACATACTTTTTCTTGCAGTTGTATATATATCTATAATTTTTTTTATTCTTATATATTTTTTCACTATTTACACTGTTTTAAGCTGTGTTACATGTTCATGTTTTAGTGTGTAAAATGTACCTGTAAACAAAAAAGGTAATCTGACCATAGATGGACTGTATTTTTTATCAACCAGCTGGTTGAACAAAAAAAAAAAAAAAGAATACAACTCCCCATCCACATATTCCTCAATGCGCTATAATATTATGACATCGGGACTTCTACACTGCCAGAATACACTGATCAGTGCTGCAAGCAACAATATAAGGCTGGGTTCACACATATGTGGCCGTGGGGACGTGCCTGGGGTCAGGTACGTCCCTATTCATGGGTTCAGATGTGAATCAGGTCAGAATGTTTGCCTGAATTCACACCTGAATCAGACCAGAGGATGCACAGGACCCGTTTTCAATGAGGACTGCAGCTGCCCTGGACCTGTGTAAACCGGCTCCATTGAGAGCCAGTCACAGTCACCTGTCATGCGAATTGGATGTGGGGAAACCCTCAATTAGTGCTCCTTAGTGGAGTTACGATGATATTTAATTTGTACCATGTTGCTACAACTCTGAAGTATACAACAGCTATAGCAGCAGGGGGCAGGGATCTCCAGTTACACACTAATAGGAGAGCTCTGAGACCTGATTGGAGGAAAGGGACACACCCCCTCCACACAGCACACAAAAATGATGCAAAGCTGAGGATATCAACATCAGCCTGTGTGCTGCAGCTCCCTCCCCTTTCACCTTTTTATCCCTTGAAAACAGGAAAAGCTGTCAGAAGTGGCTTGTGCAGAGAGCAGAGGAATGAGGTAAAAGATAGAAATCACACTCCGTCCTTTGGAAGTATACAGTATAGAAGAACGTGCTCTGTTCATATTTCATGTCTGAGGTTTACAACCACTTTGACTATCAGTTGGTCAGGGGATATTTGCAGCCACCTGTTTGCCACAGACTTGGGGGTTGCTGCTCAATCGGGTGAAAATTGACAGAATCAAGTGATGAACATTTCAAGTTTATGGGAATCTAAAGTATCTGCCAGGTTTACCAATGAGTGGTTGGAGCCAGGAGCTGAGGTGCCCTATACAGTGAGAGCATACACACAGAGACTAGTGAGAGGTATAGGTTCTTGTATTTGAAAAAGTAGTATGGCAAAAGGTTACAGGAGCACTTGCAGAAATACTGTTGGTATTACTGGTATTATCAATTGCAGTAGTACTGGTAGTAACACTTGTAGTAACTAGAGTTGGGCAAGCAGTTCAGCCCGAGCATGAGTTGGGGCCGAACATTGGCTGTTCACCTGAATTATAAGGGCATTTGACCATTTGTTTGACCAGCCGAATGACCACAATGCACCGTGCTGCCCCACAGTGCATTGGAAGCCCTGATTGGCTGAAGCAATGAAAGCTTTGCTCTAACAGGGCACAGAGCAATGTCAGAGCCATGAATGGAGAAAGTAATGATGACTCTATCCAATCATGACTCATTGCTGCTAGTCCCGCCCCACACTGTAAAAAATGTCTCCCCATAGCAGCCATTTGCAGTATGATATTGGTGTGGAGAGAGCTAGAACAGGGCTCTGTTCAGTGCTGCTAACAAGTTTGTGTGCTATTGTGCTTCTATTGTTAGTGTAGAATATCAGTTTAGTGTGAATCTAGGGATAGTTCAGTGTGAGTGTAGTGTGTGCATTCATTTTTACTTTAGTGTCAGTTTTGTAAGTGTAGTGTGACCATTAATTTTTACTTAAATGTCAGTTTAATTTGTCATGGCAGGTTTCCTGCAACATATATCATTGTATTACTGCACGTTTAGCGCAGTATATATCCATGCATTACTGCACGTTTAACGCAGTATATATCCATGCGCTACTGCACATTTAACACAGTATATATTGGTGTGTCTCTGTACGTTTAACGCAGTGTATATCCCTGCATTGCTGCACGTTTAACGCAGTATATATCTGTGCATTACAGCACATTTACCGCAGTAAATATCTGTGCATTACTGCACGTTTAACGCAGTATATATCCGTGTGTTACTGCACGTTTACTACAGTATAAATCAGTGCGTTTATATAAGTTTCACGCAGCATATATCTGTGTGTTATTGCATGTTAAATGCAGTATATATCAGTGCATTACTGCACATTTAAAGCAGTATATATCAGTGCATTACTGCACACTTATCGCAGTATATATCCGCGTGTTACTGCACGTTTAACGCAATATATATCTATGCGTTACTGCATGTTTAACGCAGTATATATCTGTGCGTTACTGCACGTTTAATGCAGTAACTATAGATCTGTACGTTACTGCATGTTTAACGCAGTATAAATCCATGCGTTACTGCAAGTTTAACACAGTATATATCCGTATGTTACTGCACGTTTAACGCAGTATTTATCAGTGCATTACTGCACATTTAACCCAGTTTATATTAGTGAATTACTTCACGTTTAACTTAGTATATATCCGTGCGTTACTGCACGTTTTACGCAGTTTTTATCTGTGCGTTACTGCACTTTAATGCAGTATACTTCAGCGCATTAGTGTACGTTTACCACAGTATATTGCAGTACGTCAATGCAGTTTTTCTTGCAGCATGTTGTAGTGTGTCAGTTGAGTGTGTCTGTGTAGTGAGTACTCAAGTTAAAGTGCACCAAACACACTTTCCATTGATTAAAGTGCATCCACATACACACTTCCACATCTTTATTACATTTTGTTAACCACTTAAGCCCCGAAGGATTTGGCTGCTCAAAGACCAGGGCCTATTTTGCGATTCGGCACTGCATGACAGTTGCGCGGTTGTGCGACGCTGTACCCAAATGAAATTGACGTCCTTTTTTTCCCACAAACAGAGCTTTCTTTTGGTGGTATTTGATCACCTGTGTGATTTTTATTTTTTGCGCTATAAACAAAAAAGAGCATACATTTTGAAAAAATAACAATATTTTTCACATTTTTTTATATGAAATTCCCCCCCCAAAAAAAGTAAAAATTAAAACTTTTTAACATTTTAGGCCAATTTGTTTTTTGCTACATATTTTTGGTAAAAAAAATGCAATAAGCGTATTTTGATTGGTTTGCGCAAAAGGTATTGCATTTACTAACTAAGGGAAAGATTTATGTCATTTTTATTTTATTTTTTTTAACGAGTAATGGCGGCGATATGCAATTTTTTGCAGGACTACGACATTGCGGCGGAAAGATCGGACCCCTGATCCTAGGGGCATGCTTCTAACCATCAAGGGGCGTGGCTTTTGATGTAACCACAGTTACATCAAGTGTGAGGCACAACCCCAAAGAGGCAGCCATCATGGAAAAGTAGAGAGCAGCCACCTTATTCCACCAGATTGTGGAGCTGTTATTTCCCGGCCCACTTCCCACAGCTCAAATGTTTCAGTGATCGCACTGTTGCAATTTTCAAACTTTGCCTCAAGCACATCAAGCGTGGTAAAAACACAAGCCGTTTGGGTACCACATGCTTGACAAGGCATTTAACCTCCCACCACTCAACCCATTGGCAAGAGCACCTGAAAGCCACACAAAAGGGACGCAATTCTGCTTCTCCTTACTTTTGCGGTTTACCCCCGCTATACCTCATAACCTCCCAGCAGCCTGCACTGACAGGGATGATGGTATATTGCAGGGTGTCCCAGGTCCTTGTAGCAGGTCTGCCAGTAGCACACCACCAGCTGTAGACTACAGCTGGGAAATTTCTCTACCCCATCTGCTGCAGCCGAAAAAAAAACACAGTCACTGCCACCCACACACCCAGCGTCTAAACTCAAGTTTGTCAAAGCTGCTGGCTTTACAACTCATGCCTTTCCGTCTGGTGAGTTCTGCCTCCTTCAGTAAATTTGCAGAATGTGCTGCACCACAATGGCAGGTTCCCATTCGCTATTGCTTTTTACGTAAGGCTATTCCAGCTTTCTACCGTAATGTGGAAGGCAATGTTGTGGCATCGTTGGGCAAGGCACAAAGGAGAACTCTGCTTGCAACTCTGAAGGATGCAGGACAGGGCTCAGTGCTGCAGCTTGCTGGGGCGCCACAATATCATACAGCTAGTGGTGATGATGCAGGATTGGTCAGCTCCACCCCCTCCTTCTCCACCTCCTCCATGCCCTCCTCTGCTGAATTGTCCCATGAGCTACAGTCAGGCTGAAAGTTGCCATGCAGTGATTCTGTTGGTCTGTCTAGGGCACAGGAGCCACAGGAGCAGAGGTTCTTGCAGCTCTGCACGGGCAGGCCCAGAGATGGTTCATGCTACGACAGCTGGAGCCAGGACTGGTGATGTCCAATAATGGCACAAACCTCCTGTCCGCCCTTAGACAGGGAAAGTTGAAACATGTGCCATGCCTGGCCCATGTCCCCAATTTGGTAGTGCAGCATTTTTTAAATAGGTACCAAGAGTTGGAAGATCTGTCTGTAGCCATTTCAGGCAGTCATAAGCAGCCAGTGCTCTGTTGGCTGAAATTCCACCTGCCGTTAAACCGCCTGATTTGTGATATGTCCACCAGGTGGAACTCGACTTTGGCAATGCTTCAGCGACTGCACATGCAGCAGAGGGCCCTCAACGAGTACTTGTGTGAGTATGGCACATCGACTGGATCAGGCCGCCTCTGCTTTTTTCCCCACACCAATGGCTGCTTATAAAGGATGCATGCACTGTACAATCCCCATTTGAGGAGGCCACAAGGATGGAGAGCCATGACAATGCATGCATCAGTGACACAATCTCTGTTGTGTTCCTACTGGAGAAGACTCTGTGTGGAAGGAGGAGGATTGTGGCAGCTTTGGAGGCATTAAAGCAGAGCAAGACATATGTCAACCCTTAACAGATGTTTTTTTTTTATCCCCAGAGCCCTTGGGAGTAGTACGTGGCTGGGAGGAGGCAGTTCCAGATATTGTAATCCTCAGTGACCCCCGAGGAGTCTGTTCTCATGCCTCCGCAAACTTGCGGTGCATGGGCTCCCTCAATCTTAAAAGCCTGCAAAAGACCCGAGAATGTGGCATCAAGGAGAAGGATAACTATTGGTTGACAAACCTCCTTTACCACCATTACAAGGGGAAAGTCTCAGAACTCATCCCATCCCCAGAGGGAGCAGAAGATGAAATCTTTTGCAGACACCTTAAAGAGGAGTTAATCTAATGCCTTTCCTGACTATGGTAGGTTACAGTCTGGGGTGAAAACAGATGGAGAGTTTTCCAGGTAATTATCCACTGGATTACTGGGTCATTAGAATAGACCACTGGCCAGAACGTGCCCAGTACACAATAGAGCTGCTGGGCTGCCCTACATCCAGAGTGCTTTCCAAATTGGCAATCAGTGCTGCAGGAGGTTTTGTGACAGATAAGAGAGCGCATCTGTCCAGAGACTCCGTGGACCGGCTGACATTTATTAAAATGAATCAGTCCTGGATTAGCAGCAGCTATCAAACCTCTGATGCTGATGTCGCTGATTAGGTGCTTTCTGGATCTTGAATCTCTGAAAGACTGTCTAGGCTGCCTAGATTTGGGGGTGTTGTTTTTTTGGTGTAGGTTTCATGGGCACAATTAACACCCAAGGACCAATCTTTATGAACCTGTTTGACAGGTACATATCATTGAAAATCTATGGGTAGCTGCGCAGCTACCCATAGAGTTTCATTAGAATACACTCTTATATGGAGTCATTTAGCTGCAGCAAACCAGATAATATTAGTTTGAAATTTTTTTTTTTTGCGCGACGGCCACACATATATAATTTTAGGTGCATATCTTCAAGAATACCTCAATAGGGTTATGGTGTGAAGGCACCACCGACACCCAAAGACCAATTTTTACGCATCTGTTTGAAAGGTGCATGTCATTGCAATTTTTGACAGCAAGGCCAATCCATGCTTTCATCAAGAATACCTCGATAGCAAAGCAGGTATCAGCTGAACTGACAGAATCTGTCTGGAGAGGCAGAATGCGGCCTGGTTGTCTCATACCCAAATGGCAAGATGTCCAAGGAGATTGCAAGCCCTAAGCTTTCCCTAATCATCTGGAACTTTTCCCTGCTGCTAATACTGTCCTTCACAGATGGTTGACCTGTCCCTACACTACCCACGCGAATGCACACCAAACCGAAGGGCCAGGGTCCTGTGGTTGAGCTGTGGTTGAGCGCCATCTGCAGTGAAGACAGCAGACTGCACCTAAACAGTTCAAAACCTAATGCGTGGCTATGCCTGGTGGAGGTGCAGACTTAGCTCAAAACTGGACAGCAAACAACACACTGACAACAGTGCTCCCCATATCATAATAATAATGTTTGGGGCCTCTTACACAGATTTAGGTCTGCCCCCCGAGCCTGACCACCAACATTCACCAGGGTCCACCCGCTGGCCATTCCACCAAATCTGCCCACTGGCCATCCCACTGAGCCTTCAGTGCACTCTTACACATAAATATATGAAAATGAAAAATGTTCCAAGTCATCAGTGCTTTCAAGATTTAATAGTAAGGAATTATATTTTGGCCAAAAAATATGAAGCCTGTCACACGACAGGGTGGACACTTTTGATCAGGACCCTATACTAACTGCATTACCTCCAGCAAAGAGACAGCCTCATTTATTTAGCAAAGAGACAGCCCCATTTATTCAGCAAAGAGACAGCCCAATCCAGAAAAAAGACAGACAAACTATTCAGGAAAGATATTTTCTGCAAAGAGACAGCTCCATATATTCAGAAAATACACTGCCCAAAGCAGCAAAAAGACATCCCAATCCATTAAGGGGACATCTCCATATAGCAAAGAGACATCCCAATCCAGCAAAGAGACATCCCAATATATTCAGCAAAGAGACAGCCCCCATATTTTCAGCAAAGAGACAGCCCCATATATTCATCAAAGCGACAGCCCCATATATTTAGCAAAGAGACAGCTCGATCCAGCAAAGAGAAATCTCAATCCATCAAAGAGACATTCCCATATATTCAGCAAAGAAACCGTTCAACCCTGCAAAGAGACATCCCAATCCAGCAAAGAGACATCCCAATCAAGCAAATAGACATCCTAATCCAGCAGAGAGACGTCCCCATATGTTCAGCAAAGAGACAGCCAAATCCAGCAGAGATATCCCCATATATTTAGCAAACAGACATCCCAATTCAGCAAAGACACATCCCCATATAGCAAACACAGCCCGATCCACCGAAGAGACATCCACAAATATTCAGTAAAGAGACAGCCCAATCCAGCAAAGAGACATCTCATATATTCAGAAAAGAGATTGCCCAATCAAGCAAATGGACATCCCACTCCAGCCAAGAGACAGCCCAATCCAGCAGAGACATTCCAATTCAGCAAAGAGACATCCCCATCCAGCAAAGAGACAGCCCAATCCAGCAAAAAGACAGTCACAGCACACCTCCAAGCCCCGCGCAGCCCTCACGGCTGTTCCTATTTCATCAATGCCTGCCCCTCCTCTCTGCCGGGCATCGCTCCTCTGAGGTTCCCAGATCCTGGAAGTCGGGAGGCAGAAGCTGGAAAGCGGAGCTCTAGTATGCGGTAGAGCAGGGAAAAGGGAATTATATCCTCCTTCTCTGCTGGGGCCTGTGAATGCATATGATTTGTTGCTAAGATGCCAGGCAGTCCTAGCAACCAATAATTTTGATAGCAGCCAGATAAAGACTCGGACTCAGGAGGCAGTGGAGTAGGTGGCACTAGTCGGGACTAGTTGTTTGTCAATGTGAAACAAAGGGAAGGTGCCAACTTGGGGCCCGAGTCCCTCAGGATGCCGGGCCTCCTACATCTGTATGGGCTGCCCCCCCTCCCCCCAATGGCGGCCCTGCTCTCCAGGAACTCAGCAGTGAAACTAGAGGGTTGTCACAGGTTCTTGAAGACAGCTTTCCTCTAAGTGCTTTGTTGCTTACTTTACAAAGAAAGCAAATTCGTCTACTGGGTCCTTATTCAGTTTGCTATTATCATCTTTTGTTTTGTATCCAGAGACATATAACATACGCCTTTCTTTCAAATAAAGTAATCATATATGAAACTCTATCTGCACTTACAAACACCCAGTCCTCTCTGTCTGTTGCCTCCCTGCTGTTTTTCCTGCAATAAAACAGACTTGTAGTTCTCCCCACACTGACATGAAGACCCTTACTCCCCAGGGTGAAAAAAGATAATCAAGCTCACATTGTTTTGCTCGATCCACTGGAGACATGCAGTTATTACAGTACAAGACTCACTGTCATGTCATGTTGCTTATTTACAGAGCATTCAGCTGATAAATAAGGTGAAAAATGCATTTCCAAAGAAACATAAAAAAAGGTTTCTCATTGAGGACCAAAATGTTGGCTTTGAAATTGATTTATTTTGCATTAATAAGCTCCCTCTGAGTTTTGAAGAAAATGACTTTATTTTTTACATAGAGCTGCCAGAATACACATGACAATATTAGAAGCAGAAGAGCTTGAATCACAATGAGTGATTGTATTAAAAGGCCCTCAAAAATAGATACAAAGTACTCAGAAACCACAGAGCCCACATATGGTCCAATGTCTTGAAAGCAAAACAGCCAAAGTGCATCCAAACTTAAAACCAACAATGTAATGTATTGCACCTTACCAGTCAACAGTAACATATATTCCAGCCCTAGGGTGACAATGTTTACTCACTGCACTGTATCTATGGAGGAGCATTGTTGTCACCTACTTTTATGATGTAAACTTGAAGGGGGGGAGCTATATTTCACAGAAAAGACCTGGTGAGAGTTGATAATATTGTTTGACGTTTTTAGCTTTGTGAACAGGATGTTACTGGCAGAACAGAATTCTGGCATGATCAACACATGTTTTTGTACTGGCAGAAAATGTTCTTATCCTGGAAAATGAAAACCAATGCAGCCATTACATCTAAGAATTGGTAAGCTTCTGTATATTCAATTTTTGTTCTTGGGTTTAGATATCCTTTAACCATAATACTCCTGAGCCTCACTACTGTTAGTGTCCATTCACACCAGGTGCAGTGGGACTGGGTTGGGTGGCTATTAGAGCGCAGGCCAATCACCCCCCCCCCCCCCCCACAGCCACCACAAGACAGGTCAAAATGCCTTGTCTCTGGCTTGGAAAGCTCACACCATTCTGTTATGGTGGTGTGCGGGTAGTGTGCATTAAAACAAATCTTGCGTGCAGTGAGGGTCATTGCATGTGCTGTGTGACTTTCCTGTATGGGGCTTTAAAACTAGGTGATGAGGGGAGGGTCCAGATGTGGAGCTAGCCAGTAGGAAGCAAGGTTCAGCAAGCAATCTTGGGGGCATTAGCAGTAGGGTGACCAGAGATCCAAAACCCATGGTAGATAAGTTGACAAATTCAAAGTGCAGCATCAAAATATCTAACAAGGATATAGTATGCGACCGGACAAAATTACGAGGTTTGTATACAAATGCTAGAAGTCTGGCTAATAAGATGGGAGAACTGGAGCTGCTAATGTATGAGGAGTATTTCAATTTTGTGGGAATTTCAGAGACTTGGTTTGACAGCTCTCATGATTGGCTGGCAACCATTCAGGGGTATTCCCGTTATCGCAGAGATAGGGAGGGTAAAAAAGGGGAGGGGTATGCCTGTATATCAAGAACGATGTGCAAGTGAATATGAGGGACGATATGACTAATGAAGCTAGGGAGGAGGTGGAATCCTTATGGGTAGAGCTGCATATGGAAGAAATGAAGGGGAAAGTAATATTGAGTGTATGCTATAGGCCCCCCAAACAAAGGGAGGAGGGGGAGGCGGACTTCCTTTCACAGCTTGGAATGGCGGCAAGGATGGCTAAATTCTGGTAACCCACTTTGAATCAGGAACAACTAATGCAGGAAAAAGTGATGTGGGAAGCACTCTTTTACAGGTATTAAATCCAAAACCAAAAATGTCATTACAGCGTATCAATCATTAGATAAGGTGACTGCATCAGTTATTTTTTCTCTGGTTTTACTGGTGATCTGGCTAGTAACATTCCTCCTGTATTAGAGTGTCAACACTCTGGATGAAGGAGAACAGGGGCATACGAGACAGCAGAATTGTTAGTCTGGGTTTAGCCTGCAGTCGCAATGGGTACAATTTAAAGCCTGACTTCAGCACTACTTCTGTGAGATTTGAAACGATTTGATACAACTTCAGTGCTACTTCAGTGAGAGGGGCTGTCCATGTCACAGGGAGGAACAGTGATGTTAGGAACACAAGTTTAATTAGAAAAGGGTTCATTTTTACCTTCTTTCAGGCTCAAGTAGTGCTGATATAGACACAGGTACGGTTTGCCGCATGATTTACATTATAGTCTATGGCAGTAAAATACTGCTGAAGTCCTGAAAAAGTAATACATGAACTTCTTCTCAAATCGCACTACTTGAAGGACACTGCCATAGAAACACATTAGATGCTAACCAGGTACCCGTTCTCCCCTTCCCCCTAAAAGGTGCCAAATGTTGCAACAAAGGGGGGAAGGAGGCAGATAAGCATAGCTTTCGCTTTTGGGTCGAGTTCCACTTTAAATAGCATTTTCTATTTTTTTCTATGATAATAAGGGCGCATCCTTCGGTCAGTGTTTTGAGCAGTCTTTCCATTAAAGTAGAGTTGTTACCCACAACCACACAAATTGTAGATATGAATACAGACTGATTGTGTGGACAGTTTCACTGTTACCACCATAAATCAGCCCGCAGTCTGTTACATTAAATTATTCAGATAATGTACAGATTTAACCACTTCTGGATCTGAAGATTTCCCCCCTTAATGACCAGGCCATTTTTTGTGATTCGGCACTGCGTTACTTTACCTGACAATTGCTCGGTCATGCGACGCTATACCCAAATAAAATTGATGTCCTTTTTTTCCCACAAATAGAGTTTTCTTTTGGTGGAATTTAATCACCTCTGCGATTTTTATTTTTTGCACTATAAACAAAAAAAGCGACAATTCTGAAAAAAAAAAAACAATATTTTTTCACTTTCTGCTATATAACATTCCCAATAAAAGAAAAAAAAATAAGTTTTTCATTATTTTAGGCCAATTTGTATTCTGCTACATATTTTTGGTAAAAAAATAAGCGTTTTTTGATTGGTTTGCGCAAAAATTATCGCATCTACAAACTAGAGGAAAGATTTATGTCAATTTTATTTATTTTTTACTAGTAATGGTGGAAATCAGTGATTTTTAGCAGGACTGTGACATTGCGGTGGACAGATCGAACACCTAACTAACATTTTTGACACTTTTGGGGGGAGCAGTTAAATTACTACTGTAATCAATTCAAAAAATATGCACTGTTACTGTAATAATACCACAGGCAGGGAAGGGGTTAACACCAGGATCAATCAAAGGGTTAAATGTATGCCTAGGGGGTGTTTTCTAACTGTGGGGGGTGGGCTTATGGAATCAACACAGGGACCTGTGTTCCTAAATAAGAGGAACACAGGAGCCCTGTGTTGATTGCTGACAGAGCATTGGTCTGCTGCTGTATGTTTGAAACAGCAGACTGTCTCCACGGGGAGCGATGGCGGGTGCCCGGCGGCAATCGCGGCCGCCAGCCCCACAGATCTGCTTCCCCACTGACGAATGGGCGCCCGCGTGCTCCCCACAATTGCTCCCATGGAGCGCCGAATGGATACGGCGATTCGCAGGAACCTCCTGACTTGTTGCTTGGCAAGTGGTTAAATGGAAACCTATGAAAAAGAGACAGTTACATAATTAGAGAATCACACAATACAAAAGAGATATTTGATCCAGTCCCCTTCTGGACCTTCACACTCACACCACAAGGAGATTAAATTGTCTTGTATACTGATAATCCATTGAGGACAGGTCATAGATGTATACTAAGCAAATTCCTTCTTCATTCCTCTCACTATTAATAACAGACAGCCGGAGACCCTGAATTGAGACACCATTTCAAATCTCCTTGATTGACTTGCAGCGATCGGGATTTGGTGGCTATAAATCAACTTTACGGGGCATTAACTATTTTAATGATAATCAAGTGGAAGATGCATTACAAATGGCCTATAATCACTTTGCTGCTAATCAAAGTAAAATCAGTTTGCAGGGCTTAATACTCTTTACCACTAATAAATACAAAATAAATGTGCAGGGCATTAATCCTTTTTATTTAATAAAACATAGAGCATGAAACCGAGCAGGAAATCTGAAGGTTAAAAAAAAAAGGGTCAGGTTGAATAAAGACAATAGTCCAACCAGTTCAACCTGTGTAGGTGTACGTGTGTCAGTGTCGATAATTATTTCCCATATTCCTGCATAATGTGCTCATTAAGATGCACATCCAAGAGTCTTTAAAAAAGATCAATACTCCCCGCTGACACCACCATTGGGGAAGAGAGTTCCACATTCTTATCACCCTGACAGTGAAAAATACCCTGCGCAGCTTAAGGTCCTCCAATCCCCTTATTCATTTTGTTGCCCTTCTTTGGACTCGCTCCAGTACATCCCTTCTGAGGACTGGTGACCAGAACTGGACGGAATACTCCAGATGTGGCTGGACCCGAGTTTTTTTAATTGGCACAATTATATTTTTATCTCTGGAGTATATCCCCTTTTTTATGCATGCTAATATTCTGCCGGCTTTGGTAGCTGCAGCTTGACATTGCATGCTATTGCTCAGTCTGTCTTCCACTAGGACCCCCAGATCTTTCTCCATCCTTGATTCCCCCAGAGGTTCTCCCCCTAGTGACTAGTTTGTGTTTATGTTTTTAGCCCCCAAGTGCATTACTTTACATTTCTCCACATTAAACCTAATTTGCCATGTAGTTACCCACTCCATTATTTTGTTCAGATCTTTCTGTAAAATTTCTATATCCCTATGTGAAGTTATTGCCCTGCCCTATTTTTGTGTCACCTGCAAAAACTGAAATTGAGCTATGTATCCCGTCTTCTATATCATTTATGAAAATAATACATTTTAGAGACTGAATTGATAATAATCAAATGCAAAGAAAGAAAAAAATTAAACAGATAGATATTATATAGGCCCTGGGGAACTCCCCAGTCACTCCACGCTCCCTTCTCAGTTTATGTCCATTCACAAAAAGTCTTGTGATTGTAGACAGGTAGTGAGTACTGCTGCCTCAGCAGGAAGTTGGGGTTTCCCCCGCTCCCAGGTTATCTGTCTTGGCAAGTTTTCTTAAATCCGACCTTTCGGTCCTGTGTGCTATTAAAGGGACAGAGGGACCAGATCCAGGGTAGCCCAGGGTGGTAGGATAGGAGTCACTCACCGTCTGTATGGGAGGAAAAATACAGACAGCCACCAAGATGTGGGACGATTGCTGAAACTTGCCATGCTACCTGAAGATTCCAGGGACTCTGCCAAAGATGGACTCTTTCCTATGCTGGTATGCTGGGGCAGCCACCCAGTCACAAGAGTTAGGGACTAGGATTATTAGGGAGAAGACTGCATTTTATTCTGAACTGTTACTTGTGAATGTCGTCATGTTAATTTATTTCTCAAGTAAAGCTGTTGAAATGTTGCCTTTGCCTGGTCTGAAGTTGCTCAAGGGTTGTAATGTAAGTAACCTGTAAGGGTAGGCTGGTGGTTGTTTGTCACGTCCTCCATGTTCCCCATTAACTCATTGGGCACCAAGTGTGGGTCACATGGTAGGCCTACCCCATGTGAGTTCTTCTGGGCTATGTAAGGCACTTTTATAGGGTCACCTTACACACACGGGGTATCTTTGCTTTTGTACCACTTTCTTTAATACCCTGGGACAAGGCTAAGGTTGCCGTGTGGGAATACTCAACCTTAAGGCAGACCTCTACTCTCAGAGATGAACACACACCATGTACACTGACACTGCAATTGTTCTCCAGTTAACTCTTGATTCTAAAACTATGGGCTTGTGTACCTGCGAATGTGTATTGCAGTGTTCATAGTTCTTTACAGGTTCCCTTACGCAAGTGTAAGTCCTTCAGAGGCAAAATCCAGAACTAATGTCTTCAGGGTGAACCCCAAGTTAAAAGTCTCTGCATACGGCAAGCTGCATATTCCTACTCCTACGGGTCTCTTCTTCCCTCTCCATCCCCTTCGGGTCTCACGCTCAAGGTTTCTGTTAGAGGAACAATGATGGCTCCCTAGACTTCCTCAGGGGAACTCTCTCAGAACCAGATCACTGCCCCAATTTATATTACAAAGGGCAAAAGATCCCAAATAGGGACCCACCAAAAAGATCAGAAGAACAGGCAAAACATGAATCCCAACCCTGGTAGTTGGTAACAGTGTATACCTATAGAGGGGGGGGGGGGTTGGTTTACTCAAGATTAGATTCATATAGCCCAAATGTCTCTGTTATTATAGATATATAGATATATATATATATATATATATATATATATATATATATATATATATATATATATATACACATATATATCCAAAAACGAGTTAAACACACATTAATGCTTTGCTGGATAGAAAAGCTGCCCTACAGATCAGCCTAAGCAAGAAAAACGGCCCATCATGGACTTATATCAGGTTCTAAGGTCTGAAGCAACACGTGTGTACTCCTGTGGGACAAGCATAATTACAGGTCATAAGTTCTAAGACCTCCCTCATAGTTTTAAGGTCCCATTTGTTGAAGAAGAAGCCTCCTTACCCTTTGATATCTGCCCAGACAAAGTATGTGTGTCATCTGCCTCCACGGGCATAGTGCACACTGCAAGATGCTTTTATCCCCCACAAACGCCGCCCGGCTCCGTCGCCAGAGCAGGCTGATGTTAGGTACCTGTTAGGTAAAGTCCGAAGTGGAGTTTGAGTGCTGAGGATTCAGGCGAAAACATAGTCAGAGATCAGGCCGGCAACAGATCGGGCAAAGCGGTATCCAAACGTAATCCAAAGAATGGTCAGGCAGGCAGAAGTCATACACAAGCTGGCGGTGAAGTACAGATTCGGCAGGCTGAAGAGGGGTCAAGAATACAGGCAAAAGTTCATACACGAAAGTCTATCAAAGAGCAAGCAGCACACCCAGGAAGATATTTCAAACAAACAGGCACTCAGAAACAGGAAGTGATGCTATTTAAATGCTGGACAAATTGCACATTGTTCACAGCTGGGTAAATTGCACATCGTTCGCAGCTGACAGCAGGTGGGGCTAGTGAGTCCAAGGCAAGCATCAGGCTGGAAAAATCACTGCCAAACTCCAGAGCTTCTCTGTGGCACAACAGGTAAGGCTGCAAGCTACGAAACAAGGAACCTTCCGGTTCAAGGACATCCAGGTACATGACAGCTGATGGCGTCACATGTATGCCCCATCACCACGCATGCACAAAATGGCGCTGACCATGGTGAGGCATTTCTCATGTAATGAATGCCAAACCCACCCAATTGAGGGCTAGCTGTGTGTGCAAATATAGAAGCCTGATTTCTCATAGGAGGATTATCAGGATAGATGGAATAGAGCGGTGCCAATCGCTCTCCTGTCGCGGAAAAAAATATGTTATAAAAATGGTTAGAAACTAATAGCTTTGTGTAAATCAGGGGTCTGGGGTCTGGTAGTATAAGTTCAAGGGCAGAAAATTTGATGACACTGGTGTTTCATTTATGGTATAATGTAACCTGTCTGCCAATGGGTGTATCCAACTGATTACTTGTAATATAGTATATGTAGTCTTTTATTCTGTGCCAAAAGTTGCGCTTGGTCTTGCCTATATAGAAGGCTCTGCATTCGCAGAACATAATATATACAATACCAATAGTTTGGCAATTCACATGAAATGATAATGCATGTAAATTTCCATTTGGAAGGTAAATGATTTGGTTTGCAGACACCCATTGGCAGAAGTTGCAAACTCCGCATTTCCAAGTTCCCCAGATATCACATTCCAGGTTTTGGTTCTGCGTATCCTCGAAATGACTCCTAATTAACCTATCTTAAATGGATATAGCTCTCCTATATCTGATCTCTGGATAGTCTTTTACGTATTTCTCCAAAATAGAGTAATTTTTGAGAAGATACCAGTGTTTTTATTTAAAATACGACGAACACTGCCATGCTGCCTATTAAGGGAGGTGATCTGGTTGTCTCAGTTTTATTTATTTTTTTGATCTTTCTTTTTGTAAAGGACTTCCCCTCTAGACAATCTTTTTGTTTTGTTAAAAACTTTTTATAGACAGTTGCGTGAGTATCCTCTTTGTAGCAATCTATTTCTTAATGCTTTTGCCTGAAAGTCTAGATCACTTGAACATATTCGTTGAAGCCTAAGATATTGGCTGTAGGAAATACTGCGTAATATTGGTTTAGGGTGAAAACTTTCTGCATGTAGCAGAGTATTACCTGCTGTAGGCTTTCTATATAAGGTTGTACCTACATAGCCATCATCCTGTCTTAAAACTTGAACATCCAAAAATGTAATAACATGCGGGTCATATTCCTCCATTGTTGAATGCAGGTGTTGTAGAGTCTGCATGAATTCTTCCAAAAAGGAAGGTGTACCAGTCCAAAACATTATCACGTCATCTATGTATTGATAGCAAAGTAGTATAAAATCCGAGAATTTAGTGTATCTCTCTTCTGAAAACACAAACCACTCCCACCCCCTCAGGTACAGGTTGGCATATGAAGGCGCACAACAAGTGCCCATAGCCACCCCCTGCACCTGGAGGTAGTGGGAGCCGTTGAAGACAAATACATTGCTGGTAAGAATATGTTCAAGTAAAGACAGGATGAAAAGACTATATGCCCATGAATCATAATCCTGTTCTTTCAGAAATTCACTGATAACTTGTTTCCCCTCCTTGTGTGGTATGCTACTTTACAATGTCTCAATATCAATAGCCACCATAATGGTGTTGACCAATGTCATAATTTCCTCCAGATGTTGGAGTAGGTCCGGGGTGTCTCTGATATTTGAAGGTAGGGATGTGACATGGGGACGCAGGTAATTGTCTATAAGATGACTCGCCAATTCCGTGTGGGATCCAATTCCAGATATTATTGGTCTGCCTGGAGGCTGAGTAAGGTTTTTATGGGTTTTTGGAAAGGCAAAAAATGTGGGTGTTTTTGGGTGTTTAACCAAAATGGACTCATGAGTTTCTTTATTTATGACATTTGGATGGTATGCCTCCATCATAGTTCATTTTAATTCAGTGGTGAACCTCTCTACCATATTTTCAGGGATTTCCCTATACCACTCTGTTTTTTAGTATGTTTAAACACATAGTTCTATATTGATCATTAGGTAAAAACAAGAGGGAGAGACGCCTCTAAGTGTAGACTTTAAAACTGCTTTATTGTATAGTATATAATTGGCAACTCATATGACTGGGGATAAAAACAGGCACTTCATAATAGTAAGCCTGTCCCAAGGGTCATCAGTGGACGTAAAGTTTATTAGCTGGCAGCGCCATGCAGGGTTTGCCTTGCTGGTCACCGTTATAAGGAAGCCGGTTGTACGGTGGATGTACACTCAGATCGAGGCTTGAGGCGCAGGGGGCTCAGCAGTGTAGGACTAAAGATGTCACTGGAATGTGACGCAATTCTGAGCATGCGTGCTGCGAGTATTATGGCATCCGCTCTCCTTCTTCAAACATCTGATGTTTGATGCATCATGATGCTTAATCTTAGAACCTCATATTATTCTATGATGGGCCATTTTTCTTGCTTAGGCTGATCTGCAGGGTGGCGTTTTCTATACAGCAAAGCATTAAGGTGTGTTTAACTAGTTTTTGGATATATACTGTATAATAATAGAAACATTTGGGCTATATGAATCTAATCTTGAGTGAAACAACCCCCCTCTCTATGTTACCCATTGTAACTACACTCTTTTCAATATGAATTGGATTCTCATTTCACATAGACCAGGTAAAATACCTTTATAATTGTACATATGGGTTGATATAGATTATGGATGAAAATCACAGACTCCTCATGTACATATATATATATGTTTTTAAAGGGGAATTAAGTAAGAATATACTGATACAACGAACAGACTCCAATGAGATGCTGGTCCCCTGTGTCCACCCCAGAGATATATGTGAAATAAGTATTCCTCTTACTATAAAGTATGTAAATGATGACTTTGATAAATTTTGTAAAAATATTTCTGTAAATAATGTAAATTGTTGTTTTTCTACTTATATGAAACTGATAATAATATCTATTTAAAGCGGAGTTCCACCCTAATTTTACACTTTAGGTATTCCAGCAGTGATCGGTATGCTAAATAAGAATTGGGCAATAAGAATTTTTTTTGGGGTCCCTTACCTTATTTTAGGAGCATAGCTTGTTCTACTTCCTCCTTCTCCTCTTTCTGCGGCCGCGGCCCCGGACGCCACTTCTGGCTTTGCATTGCGTCCTGGGGGATGTTTGTCATCAATCCCAGGAGGCAATGGGCATAGCCGGCCGCTCCTCTCATCGCGTGATTTCCAAAGCGGAAATTACGTATGAAAGGCGGCGTCCAGCACCATTTTTAAAAAGGGTAACCAGGCTATTGTTGCCATTGTTACCCTAGCGTCCGAAGCAGGTTGATCGGCAGTTTTGGAGCAGAGCACAGCAGCGTTACAACTTCATTACTTTGCTCCAATTGTGGCCAGTAGGTCAGTTTAGGCAGTGTTGGGGACACTCTAATGTGGACACTGTGATGGATGGCAGCACTGTGATGGGGCACTGTAATGGATGGCAGCACTGTGATGGGGCACTGTGATGGCGCACTGTGATGGGGCACTTTGATGGTTGGCAGCACTGTGATGGGGCACTGTGATGGGGCACTCTGATGGATGGCAGCACTGTGATGGCAGCACTCTGATGTTGCACTGTGATGGATGGCAGCACTGTGATGGGGCACTGTGATGGCAGCACTGTGTTGGGGCACTGTGATTGGGCACTGTGATGGGGGCAATTTTATGGGAGCACTGTGATGGATGGCAGCACAGTGATGGCAGCACTTTGATGGGGGCAATGTGATGCCAGCACTGTCATGTGGGCAATTTTATGGGGGCACTGTGATGGATGGCAGCACTGTGATGGATGGCAGCACTTTGATGGGGCAATGTGATGGCAGCACTGTGGTGGCAGCACTGTGATGGGGGGTAATTTTATGGGGGCGCTGTGATGGATGGCAGCAGCACTGTGATGGCAGCACTTTGATGGGGGCAATGTGATGGCAGCACTGTGATGGGGCACTGTGATAGCAGCACTGTGATGGGGCACTGTGATTGGGCACTTTGATGGGGCACTGTGATGGCAGCACTGTGATGTGGGCAATTATATGGGGGCACTGTGATGGATGCCAGCACTTTCATGGGGGGCAATGTGATGGTAGCACTGTGATGGCAGCACTGTGATGGATGTCAGCACTGTGATGGCAGCACTTTCATGGGGGCAATGTGATGGCAGCACTGTGATGGGGGCAATTTTTTGGGGGCACTGTGATGGATGGCAGCAGCACTGTGATGGTAGCACTTTGATGGGGGCAATGTGATGGCAGCACTGTGATGGCAGCACTGTGATGGGGCACTGTGATGGATGGTGGCGTTTTGTTTGCACGTTTTTTAGACAATCAATTCCTTGTTCCTGTGTTCCTTGTTCCTGGAGGCCGAGAAAGGAAGGGCTTTATATTACAAAAGGGGCGTCAACTTCCTCCAACGCTGCTGTCGCTATGGAAACCTGACTATGCTGATCGCAATCTACAGCGCATGCGCGAGATTGCCAGGTGCATTCTGGGTAGCTAGCTTGCACTGGAAGCAGGAAGAAGGACACAGCAGCTTACACAGCGGCTTCAGATGCCCACAATTGAAATGGCCACGCTCAGACAGCGTTTTTAAAAGTAAGAATTTGAATACAATCTAATACTGTACAACTTATAAATCTGAGAATAGTGGTACTGTAAAGGGCGATTGATTAGTATTAAAGGGGTATTTTTATTTAAAAAAAGTATTTCAGCCGGAACTCAGATTACCAGAATGTGATACACCTGCTAATGGTCCTGAGGAAGCACTTTGCAAAACACGTCGACCAGCAAAAGGATACACATACCTCAATTAATGGGTTGATCCTATATAAGTGTTTGCACAAAAATCCTCACAAGGATATTGCTATCACGTTTTATTTGTGTTTTTTGTATGTATAGTCACCCTGGGCACCTGTCTTTTTAACAATATATATATTAAAAGACAATTTTTTTTAATATAATAGATCCGTCTTATGTTAGTGCCATTAAAATCCACCACAAGCAGGAGTATGTCCTGCAAACGTTTTGCACACATACCAAGGTAAAGTTTTACTAATATACAGCAGCCGCACACACTTAGCATGCATATTATTACCACTTTACTATATGGCTGGTACAGGATTTATAATAATATGTATTCTTTGAGTTGGGCTTCAAGGCTTATTAGTATTACTAAAAAGGCCTCACAGGGATAAAAATAAAAAATGCAGCTTTTGCTACATTGGTGACCTTCTCTCTAATGCTTTTACGCTCAGACTTACTGATTCAGATATCCAGCACTGATCCTTTTTTTTTTAGGAAGAATGTTGCTTAAAGTCATTCAAACCATTTATTGTGTCACGGGCTACCCTAGATTCATAGGAGGATGCTGCAGGGAGCTCTCTGCAGCATTCAGGAGCCACCCACTGCAGGAAAAGGAGAAGAAAGAGGACCAGTGAAGTTACATACCCAGACTGAAGAACTTGTTTGGGCTTTAAATCACAATCCCCTCCCCAAGGGCATATTCTTATCTTTCCACTCTCTGTTGCACAATTTCCCAGTGGGAATGAATAGAAGACCTGTATAGGCTCCACTTTGCTTTTGTCTTAAGCCTCATACATACTAGTAGTTTTCTTTCATTCAACCCAGCAGGGCTGAACTTCCGCCCTGTCAGGAGGAGCCGCTGTACTAACTATCCAACATTTGTACAGTGATATCCCCTGCTGTTCTAATATGTTCTTGTGTTCTAATAGGGGGACGGCCCCCTGCCAGAACACTCTGGTCAGAGCTGTCAGCCATTGGCTGAGAGTGCTTATCGAGAGCTGATTGGCAGACCTTTCTCTGTCATGCCCCTTCAACAGAAGCTGGCCGGACGGGCGGCCTCTCTCGGACTGACTCCAGTACACACGGGCAGAATGTCGGCTGGTTTCTATTGAACCAGCCAATGCCACCTGACATTCGGCCCTTGTGTACTAGGCTTTAGCCTACACAGGGATAATGACTCTCATGCTATACATGGGGCAGCAGTAGAAGTAGAAGTATGCATACTGGCAAATTTAGAATAAGTGAGGTCCTACAGAGCTGCTTGCCTTCACAAAGTCTACTATTAAGCACACCCACACATTAGAATCTGATTCTTCAACCTCCTTTGGATCTACTAACTATTATGAGATTTGGGGGCCCATCTTAATGGCACAAATTAAATGGAATGTTTAGGTACAGTATGTCTTCACCAGTGGCTTACCTAAACACATCTGGCATCCATCCCACCCCCAGTACAGATTCTTTAGTTCAAACACCCTTCCCTCCTAGTACAGATCCTCCAATATAGACAACCCCCCCCCCCCCGGTACAGAACCCTCAGTGCAAATCTAACTCCTCCCTAAACTCACTCATGAGATGACCATGTACAGCAGAAGCAGCTTAGAGTGAGGATCCCCCTCACTTAGAGTGAAGTTCCCCTCCACCTCTCGGCTCTCCCATATGTTCAGAGCAGGGAAGGAGACTTTACATTCTGACCTCCCGCTGTCACTGAAGGAGCAGGTGTGGATAGTCTGCTGTGCAGCACCATGTGCAACACAAAAATACATTTTAGGCGACTACAGCACCCTCCCCACCTGGTGTGGACAGCACGCTCTTAGCAGGCCACTGGCCTTCACATTCTATAGTTTTGGTAAATCCAACAGATATTGTACTTGGATTGTACAATTATGCTGTAATATGTATAGTCAGCTTCACAGGGCAAATCTACATCACAGAACTTTAGCCAAAGGACCTGCCTGGCGAAGCTCAAGTAAACTTTCAGTTTAAATCAGTTGAATTCATTCCATGTGCATAAAAATAAGCCTGGTACATACTAGAAGTTTTTTTTTTTCATATAACCCAGGGGGTTACAAAAAAATAAAAAACTTTGAGATCGCTGTACTAACCCAAGTGATGTTGGTGCAGTGATCTCCCCTCCCCCCCCCCCCCCCGCTGTGCCTGTGTGTTCTAACAGAGGGACTGCCTCCCCACCAGAACACACTGATCCACGTTCACAGCCATTGGCTGCAATCACTGATCGGAATGCGGGTCGGATGCTGGTTTTCCAACATGCCCATTTGACAGAAGCTGGTCGGGGGGGGTAGAACAGACAACTGTTCACACGAGCGGAAAGTCGGCCGGTTCCTGATGAACCGTCTGATCTTGGTTGATTTTCAGCCGGCTTTAGGGGCTGTTCACACCATAGTGTCCATTTATTAAACAGAGAAAAGCAGTGATCCTCAGGATCATCGCTGATCTCTTGTATGTACCAGTTTGGTACAACAAAATTATCTCTGCTTCTCATCACAGCACACAACCGTTCTATCACAAATAGCCAGTTAATAAAAGTGAGATCAGAAGATCTCACTGCCTATTACCCTGAAATATCTCAGTCCCAGCTCAGAGGTGGGGAATCTGGGAGAGAAGCCTATTTATCAGCACCAGTGGGTTAAAAATGAATATAAACAATATATATGTGTGTGTGTATGTATGTATGTATATATACAAATATGTGTATGTATATATATGTAGCACCCTCCTAGGTGGGTGCTAGGAAAAGCATATTGTGGCCCTGTCTGCTTATCAGGGGGGCCTGATCATTCAGCTAGGCTGTCATGTGTTTCCAGGTGTGTCTGTTGGGTCTCCCCACTGTGTCCAATGAGGGCTCTTATTGGACAGTGGAGGAAACCTAGCCAATAGTACACCAGGGCTTATCTATCCCAGAGGGCGGGGTCTGCTGCAATGCACCCTGGGATGGGGTATAAGTCTGAGGGTAGCACATGACAGGTGGGAAGCAGAGTCCCAGGAGACGGCTGACGGCTGTCACTCCTCCTGTCAGAGGAAGCAAGTGTGTCCTGGGCGGTCGGCCTAGAGGACTGTAGGGTAAGCTGGGCTGCAGGAAGGGATCCAGAGTGCTGTGGACCGAGTGGAGCTGCTGGGCAGAAGTTTCCAGGAAAAACAGTGTTGTGAGTACTTGAAACTGCCCAGGGGTCTGCCTAGGATAGGGGACCACTCCAGAAGGTCAAAGGGATCCGGGAGCCAGCTATCCAGTAGAGAGGTTTAGAGAAAGGGGTTGCCTGTGTCTAAACCCTGATGAGAAGTGAGAGAAAAGGGGGCATCGGTGTGGGCGCTGAAGTGTTCAGCAGTGCAGCAGTGTATGCAAATAGCTACCTCAGCAAGGAGTGCTTAGGGGAGCTTAAAGAGAAATTCTTTATCCAGGAAAGCAGCCAGAAGTCAGTTCAGCGTTAACAGGCATCAGGCCAGCGTTGACCGGCATTGACTGGCATCCTGCCAGCGTCAAGTCAGCGCCAATCGGCATTTTTCAAGTGTCTCCGTCAAGTTGTACATAGTTGAGCCAAAGGAGTATCCCACTCAAGTTACAAAATAAATACAAAAACCCAAAGATACTGGACTGGTCATTGTCTCAGTGCTCACACTTGGAGAAACATGCACAAAGGTACAAAGGTACTTTCATTGCACTCGGTGACTCAGGGGGACCCATATCCAGCAAAATGCCTGGGAATTGTGCTACACAGATAGATAGATAGATAGATAGATAGATAGATAGATAGATAGATAGATAGATAGATAGATAGATAGATAGATAGATAGATAGATAGATAGATAGATAGATAGATAGATAGATAGATAGATAGATAGATAGATAGATAGATAGATAGATAGATAGATAGATAGATAGATAGATAGATAGATAGATAGATAGATATTTAGTTAGTTATATGTCTATACATGTCATTACATGTTCTTTTATAACCTCACAATATCTTGCAAGATTACAGGCAGCCCACCCAGTTTTACATGGATCTCGCCCATTTTCAGAGGAAAAACTTCTCCTCTGCTCTCTCTGAGAAGTGAAGTTCTCCGCTTCATAACCAGGGTGCCAGAGGAGATCATTTTCCACTGAGAACTGCCGAGAAGTGAACTAAGAGAAAACCTCTCAGTTTCATAAACGTACACCCATGTCTGATTAGCTGTGTTGACCTTCGTTGATCAAAACAGGCTACACACAAGGACACATATGCAACATGCTGCAGTGTTAAATGAAATGTAATTTCATTGTAAGTTAAAAAACAGAAAGTAAACGCAAACAAAGCATTGCATCGTCCTTCACAGCACACGCCAGTGCACATGTAATACACAGAGCATAACATGTGGGACTGATGTGAACAACCCCTAGCAGTTCTTCTTTCTTTAGAAAGAAGAAGAAAAGCCTGTCCCCTGTAAGCATGCAGTAGAGAAGGACTCTTGCCCTCTGTTAAAGCAGTGGTCTCTCTGCAAAGGTCTGAGTCAGAGCTATAGTTCTTTAATCAGCAGGGAACATGGGTTTTGCTGATTGGACAGCTATAGCTCTGACACAGCAAGGGTTGTGCTGAAGGCTTGCCTAGAGCACATTTATCTTTACCCCACCCACACGGCCTAACAAAGGTGTCATTCTCTTCCAGTTGTATTCTTTATTTACTTCCTTCTGCTAGGTTATAGAGAATTTTATGATGCAACTATATAGTTTCCAGCTGTAGTGATATACTATACGAATTATACATTACCGATTGTTAGACAATTCTGCAAATCGTGTCAATAGATTATAATGATTGTTTTTTTTTTTTTTTTTTATTGTTTTTTTTTTTTATTGTTTCCTCCTTCGCAACACAGCATAATCCAAGGATAGAAATCCTAGTGCATGTGAAAAAGGAACTTCTTCTTCCTTCAAATAGGGATGGTTTAGTCTATTCAGCAGCCATGAACTCCTTTCCAACCAGTTCTTACGGACTTGCTTAGTGGTGAATTTTGCGGTACAAACAGGTCAGTCTGACCTTCTGTAAATGAGACTGTGGCACATGCAGCTACTAAAATCCCTTATATATCACACCCACCTGTCTGCTCCATAGTAAGACACCCTGACTACAAAGCAAATGTTGGTCATTGCTATAACAAAAGTAATTACACAGAACAAATAGTTTTCACAGCCTGGTTGAAAAGCAACAAAACTATTTAAAGCACCAATACACATAAAACACTATTAATGTGTGATCCCAACCACAACGTAAAAGCTAATTTTTCTTTCAGCAAATTATTATATTTTTGTAATTCGAGAAGCATAGAATGTTACCAGCTGCAGGTGCACAACATGGAAAGAAATAGGGAGTACAGGGAGTACTCCCTGTCACCAGAGTACCAAGGACACTAGGGTGTAGCATTTGTGAAGTGGATCACATTTTTCCAAATTTGTGTGACACAGAGAGGAATAATTCTATACTGCCCTGCTGCAACTCAGCTGATTGGAAGCACACAGCATTTTTTCTATTAATAAAAGCACTGTATTTACTAATGTCTGTCTGCCTTATCCTAACACTGGAAGATATTTGTAAGCAACAAACTAGATTAACCAATTGACCTCTGGAAGATTTACCACCCTTCATGACCAGGCCATTTTTTGCGGTACGGCACTGCATTACTTTAACTGACGATTGCCCGGTCATGCAACGCAGTACACAAATAAAATGTTATGTAATTTTTTCCTACAAATAGAGCTTTCAGTAATTTTTTTTTTTGTTTTTACGGTATTTATTTTTTATATTAGTAATGTCGGCTATTAGCGACTTATAGCGGGACTGCAATATTGCCCTGGACATTCTGACACTAACTGATTTCATACTTTGTGGTAACCAGTATTAATAATACAGTGATAAGTGCTAAAAATATGCACTGTCACTGTACTAATGACACTGGCTGGGAAGGGGTTAAAAATCTAGGGCGATCAAAGGGTTAAATGTGTGCCTAGGCAGTGTTTGTGTGTACTGTGTTTGGTGCTTTCACTAATGGAAGTGATGGATTTTATTCCCTGCTTTGCGGGCTAAGAAAAGCCACCCCTTCCGCCCTGTCAGAACGAAGCTCGGCCTTGTTCACACAGGCAGATCTCTGTTCTGTGTGTTTTCCTGACGAGCAGTGGGTGCTGGTGAACATCCATTCGCCGGTGCCTGCTGTTCGACTTCTGCGCCTCTTAACCGGAAGTGCTGGGTCACGTACTAGGTACGTGATGCAGCACAGGAGAGCTGCTTTGCCGCCGTACATCCTTGTGATGTGGTCGACAAGCAGTAAAGAATCTACTGGTACTTACTACAACCCTGGACCTACAGCAACTCAGGCATAATTAACATGGGCAATGTTTAAAGCCCCTAGGCATAATCGAGCAATTAACCCTTGCAATGAGGGCACAGCCCTGCTGCAAGGGTGGTTTTTTTATTTGCTCGGAGTTGAGCTTTAATTTCTGTTCATAAGTAGTAAAAAGATTGTTTAGTTTTCTCTCATAAAAAGCAGCAAGTTACTACACCGCTCCTCACAGGTACAGTGGCTGGGTCTGCTTCCTAAACTGTTGCTTTGTGTTTTCCTCTCTCCTTCCTGCATCATCAATCAGAGTTAAACTTGTGAGGCTTGAATTTGATGTTATATAGACTTCCCCATTTAAGACATCTTAAATATAGGGTGGAGTTCAATGATATGATACATCATATAATAAATGATTGTAGCCTGAATTTTGTTTTTTTTTTTTGTTTTTATATAGTATACATCATTACATCATTTTTTTGGGAAATAGTAAAGGAATGCCTTTGATCCCAGTGCAGTTTTGGAGAGAGGTCTCTGGATACCTGGTGGGCTGCTCTGGCTGCCCTATGCTGTGGGTCCCCTCTTGGATCCTTTAGGCTATAAAGTAAGCATTTCCTGGGACTGGCTTTGGGTACTCTTGGCCAAAATATGGGTATTTAAAAATAGGACTATTTTGCATTAAATTATGGAATCTAATTTTGTATGTCTCTATTTCTGTAATGTTTAGAATATCTGTTTTTAACCATCCCCCATCGCCTTCTCCTGAAGAAGTAGATTGTTACCTAAGAAACACGTTGAGCCATATAAATCCTTTGCTGGCATGTTTAGGAAAACAAAGTTGAATCAGCAAGGTTCACCATCTGCTAAATATTTAAATTTTAAATCAATATTTAAATTGAGATAATGTATTCAATATGGCAAATGGGGGTAGTGTAAATATGGTTTTATTAATTCTTAATGTTATAATTTTGAAATAAAGTTTTTGTGATTTTACATTTTTAAAAAAATTGTATGAGTTGTGCCTCAAAAAGCCTACCAAAATATTTTCTGTGTTTAACCACTTTACGTCTGCTCACAGTAGACGTTTTTACATCTTTTTTGGGGGGAATTTCATATAAAAAAATTTTAAAAATATTGTTATTTTTTCAAAATAAACGCTCTTTTTTTGTTTATAGCGCAAAAAGTAAAAATCGCACAGGTGATCAAATACCACCAAAAGAAAGCTCTGTTTGTGGGGAAAAAAGGACGTAAATTTCGTTTGGGTACGGCGTCGCACGACCGCGCAATTGTCAGTTGAAGTCGCACAGTGCAGAATCGCAAAAAGTGGCCTGGACGGAAGACAGCAAAATCCTCCGGTGGTAAAGTGGTTAAAGAGATCCTCAAGAACTTTACCTCCTTTCCCAGGGAGGAACGTATGTGTTCACTTATCATACAGCATATACAGGTATATCCCTTGATGATTCAACCCATCTTCAGGTGCAGCAAACTGCCCTAGTCCTCCACCATCTACTACCTAAAGTCAGGTCTCAGACCCTACTTTTGCCTTTCCTGTACATCCCTGGGGGCAGCTAAAGCCTAGTAAACAGGGGCCTAATGTCGGGCAGCATCAGCCGTTGCAGTAGAAGCTGGCCAACATTCAGCCTGTGTGTACGGAAGTCGGTCCGACAAAAGGCTTCTGTCAAATGGTCATGACCGAAAAAAGTCTGGCGACCGGCTCCTGATCAGCCCTCTCAGCTAATGGCTGAGAGCGTTGACCAGAGTGTTCAAGTGGGGAGTCCCCTGTCAGAAGACAATAGAACAGCAGGGGAGATTGTTAGTACAGCAGCTCTGACCTGAGCTGTCCATTTTTCTTTTTTTGTTTTTGCTGAACCCACTGTATTGCACAAAAAAAAAGACTAGTAGTGTGTACAAGGCTTAATCCCTTCACTTCTAAAAAGCTCAGTAGAGGAGAATTTTGCCACATACTTGCTTTGTTTACTAATTACATTGCTTTCTCTAGTCTGGTGTTTTGTATAGTTGTCAAACTTTCAACATTCAACATTCCCTGATCACCACCACAACAGTCCCAGTGTCCCTGATCACCACCACAACAGTCCCAGTGGCCCTGATCTCCACCACACCAGCCATAGTATCACCATAAGTGTCCCTGATCACCACCACACCATAGCATCACCATAAGTGTCCTTTATCACCACCACACCAGTCCCAGTGTCCCTGATCACCACCACACCAGTCCCAGTGGCCCTCATCTCCACCACACCAGCCATAGTATCACCATAAGGACTTGTTCACATGTGCGATGCCTTCTCACCACCTGCTTTAACTCCTTGGACTCACCACTCCCATTCAGTTGAATAGGTCTTGATCAGTGGTTGCACAGAGGATATATTTCCTGCTACAGCTGTGAAGCAAAGCATCAAAGCCTGGGAATGTGTACACCCCTTGCCACTGCCTATGCAGCTAGAAGGGTTTGTGATTGAGGGGCGGTAAAACCGGAACTCAAGTGCAAAATTTTACCTCCTCTCAACCTCACACATAAATGAGCCCTAATAATGCAATCAGTCACAGTTCTCCCATCACCACCATACCAAACACAGCATCACCAGACCAATGTAGCTAGAATCAGTGTTCCTCATTGCCACCAAACCAGACCAGTACAGCAAGCAACAGTTTTCCTGATCACTGCCACACCAGACCCAGAATCACAATGCCAGTGTATGCCAGAAACATTGTTCCTGATTGCGGCCATACTAGTCCTCAGTGTCACTAGACCATAGGTCAGCAATAGTGTTTCTGATTGCCACTAAGTCCCACTATCACCAGACTAGGGAAGTCAGCAACAGTGTTCCTGATCACCACCAAATCAGTGCAGTGCTGCCTCTGCCTGCCACCTGTACTGACCCTGGTCTGTTTATTGACCATGTTATTGCCTGCTACCTGGACAGATCGTTTACCTGTTTGCTGACCATGTCTCTGCATGCAACCTGAACAGACCCATCTGCAGGTCTGCTTATATTCCTACAAGACACTAGTCACAACTATCCGTCGCGGACAACTGGACTCCTTGGACCACATGAACTCTTTTGTTCTTCTTTTATTTAGCCTCCTGTACTTACTGACCAGTGAACATGGCATTACTGGGGGAAACCATGTAATAGTAGGCTAGACTTGCTTGGCTTATAGTAATGCTGACTGCTACACCAAGCTATATTCCTTGGCCACCTATACAGAGCCAACCATAACAGTTCATTGGCTTTGACACAATTGGTAGATTTGTGTGATACAATGACTGATACATAATTAGTGCAAACTGTAAAAAAGTCTCACACGTGCGGTATTGCCATACTCAGGAGTAGCTGAATGTATTTTGGGGTGTAATCCTAAGTATGCTCTTGCTGTGTGTAAGAAACATCCTATTAAATTGACAACTTTGTGAAAAAAAAAAAAGATCTTCATTTTCTTTGTACATTTGTTCAAAAACGTATGGCAAAAAGTTAAGTCTTCAAAAGACTCATTATGCCTCTTAAAAATACCATGGGGTATTTACTCTCCAAAATGTGGTCATTTTGTGGGTATTTCTTATCAAGAAGAGGCTTCCTTCTGGGATGACAGCCATGCAGACCAATTTGATGCAGTGTGCTGCGTATGGTCTAAGCATGGACAGGCTGACCCCCCCCCCCCCCATCCCTTCAACCTCTGCACCAATGCTGGCAGCCCTCATATGTCTATTTCCCAAAGACAACCTCTGGATATGACGCTGAGCACATGCACTTAACATCTTTGGTCGACCATGCGAGGTCTATTCTGAGTGGAACCTGTCCTGTTAAACCAGTGTATGGTCTTGGACACCCTGCTGCAGCTCAGTTTCAGGGTCTTGGCAATCTTATTATAGCCTAGGCCATCATTATGTTGAGCAAAAATTATGTTTTTCAGATCCTCAGAGAGTTCTTTGTCATGAGGTGCCATGTTGAACTTCCATTGACCAGTATGAGAGAGTGAGAGCGATAACACCAAATTTAACACACCTACTCCCCATTCACACCTGAGACCTTGTAACACTAACGAGTCACGTGACACCGGGGAGAGAAAATAGCTAATTGGGCCCAATTTGGACATTTGAACTTAGAGGTATACTCACTTTTGTTGCCAGCGATTTACACATTAATTGGCTGTGTGTTGAGTTATTTTGAGGGAACAGCAAATTTACACTGTTATACAAGCTGTACACTCACTACTTTAAATTGTAGCAAAGTGTCATTTCTTCAGTGTTGTCACATGAAAAGATATAATAAAATATTTACAAAAATGTGAGGAGTGTACTAACTTTTGTGAGATACTGTGTGTGTATATATATATATATATATATATATATCATAGCTTGTAGACTGTATAACTTTCACTCAAACTAAATAATATACACTGATTTGGTTTATTATTACCAAAGAAATGTTGCAAAATACATTTGGACCAAAATATGGAGAGAAATTATTTATTTGCAAAAACAAAAATGAAGAAAATTATAATAATAATCCAAATTTTTGATATTTTTTCGTTTATATATCAAAATAATAAAAAAAAAACATCCTGTGGTGATTAAATGCACCAAAAGAAATTTTTCTCTGACTCTAAATTATATATAATTAATTTGGGTACAGTGTTGCATGATTGAGTAATTGTGATTTAAAGTGTGACAGCGCTAAAGACTGAAAAATGGACTGAACTGGAAGTGGGTGAAACAGTCCAGACTTGAAATGGTTAAAGGGGATATATGAATGAATGCAATACAAGGGGACAGCGCTCAAACAACTTAAACAGAATATTAGCAAACAATGGTCCAAAACCGTGTGCAACAATATGCAATGTGCTGAAAAGTTTAAAGTGGCTATGCTTAAAGTTAAAGAATTAATGTAAACAAAGAAAAAGGAACTCCATGATGCAAAACAAGTTTGCTCAGGGAGATAAAGGTTTAGTGGACTTTAAAGGCACATATTAAGTAGGCAAAAGACTACCATAAGTATAAAAAACATATATTCTTTTATTTAACCAAAGTTTTTTTTAAAAAATAGAACAAAAGTTCAAGAAGCAAAACTATACAATGACATACATATTATTTGAAATAAGAACATTCATCATATCTATAGGTCAAAATATTAGATACACAGATATTGTAGTAGTTACACTTTGTGAGTATTAGGATCGTGGTCTGAAGAGGTCGACGCGTTTCGCCTTAGCTTCTTCTGGACCTCAGACGCTAATATACAATTTTATCTCTTTTAGTAGAAACAGAAACATGCAATTAGTACAAAGCATTTTATGTTACATTTTATTCCTATATCTTTTATTAATTTGTTAATCAAAACAACACACCTCTCAAAATGCAGAAAAACCGTGTGATCCGTGGTCATCAGTATCAGTATATCATATTGATCATAGAGTAGTAAAAAATAGGCGGGAAGTGAAGAGGGAGAAAAAAGGCCCAAAAACTGGTGGAATGGGCCACCTATATATATGGGGCAAAGGGGAAACATATAAATCTCAAAAAGGTATTTCAATATCCTCAAATATTAGTAATGATTTATGTTATATTTACCTCAAATTCCCACACTGGAATCTATCGAGGATTCAGGTCGGGATCAGAGTAGTGATATGGAGGCTGCTATTGGCTGTATCACATGAAGGTCTAGTAAAAGAAGTAGTGTATATATTTATTTGTTTCCATCTCATCCATTCAATAGAAATGGAGAGACAAAAACATAAAACCACAAGGTTCTATACTTATAAATATATCTCCAAATTAATTCATTTTACCTTTGTATCCTTCTGTCTAATCTTAGACCATATTGGGACCCAGTCCCCTTATAGCAGTAGATATTGATGTCTTGTAACGTTAGATGGAAAAGTTCCCCCCAGATTTGTAGTGTATCCGCTAGGGTGTAATCAGATAATAGTAGATTATATTCACAAAAAGGGGGTATATATCTCAATTTAAATCCCTTATGTTAATGTATATATTCATATATACATATATTTTATTACTTACATAGTAGAGTATATTCCAGTGTAAAACAATGGTATTATGGATATTGCAGCTGAAATTGCTTGTGAATATAGTTCCCAGGGATAGAAAAGGTATAGTCATCTGGTTCAAAAGGGGGCGACCTAAGACAATTTCAATAAAAAAGCATGTCTAGATTAGTTGGACTATATTGCCAAGATTGGGGTAGATAGTTTTAAAAAAGCTCAAAAAACTTACTGCGCCAAGAGCCTCCATCAGCCTGTTCGTATCCCGCCATGTCCTAGGTGTGTGTGTGTGTCGCATATATACCTGATCATTACCTAATGAATTGTGATCTGGTGTTTGTTTGTTGTCTCCGCGCACCGGAAGTGCGTCACTTTCCCGCCTTTGTCTCTTACCTTAGGACGCAACCGGAAGTGCGTCCTTTGTTTACATCCGGTCATGACGCTCGGCGGAAAGAGCACCCGCCGGAAGCGTCAATGAAGCCAGGAATGATCTGCGGAAGTGACGTGCGCTCACCAACAACCTCGTGAGAGGGTGGGTCATCGCCGCCCTGTCACTAAACGCAGATAGGTCCTTACTGGCTCAGAGTGCAAAATAAGATCGCTGTGACCAGTATAACAACGGCTTCTGCATAAAAGAGAGGGGTCAAATTATCATTATGTCATTTGCACTTTTATTGCATATTATAATCTATATATCCACTCTATTGAGAGAACATTTTATATTTGTTTGTTCTGAGGCATATATAGTACTTTTAGTTATAACTTGCATATACATCATATATCAACATTTGAATTAATATTCTTTGAAAGGTATTTTTACATTATGAATATGGCTTGTATCTAGGACTCTTTACAGGAAGTCAAGGAGAAAGTCATTGCTACAAATACATCGTATAGTAAAAAACAATGAGAGGAAAGGAGAAAAAGGGAAATAAAAGAGATCGGATAACATCATAATTATTATGTCTCTTATCACCCCAAAAATCACTTTAGAAAAAGTTGTTTTTTTGGGGGCTTATTTTATTTTATCTGTGAAGAAGGATTCCACATATGAGGGGGGGGGGGGGGGGTTTATTATTATTCCCTCAGGGGGGCCCTTCTAGAGAAGCCCCTCAAAGGAAAGGTTTGAAACTTAGTGCCTCATTTAGTCCTGGACTTATTGTAGCTTTTAACAAATAAATCCAACGTGCTTCACGCTGTAGTATAATTTTATCAAATTCCCCCCCTCTCGGGTTTTCCAATATACGTTCTAAGGCTGCGAATTTCACTACTTTTGTATTATTTTTGTGATACACCCCCAGATGTCTTCCAATGGGTGTAGACAAAAGATTATTTTTTCCGTATCCTATATGGTCCTTGATACGGCGCCAGAAATTTCGTTTTGTTTTTCCTATATAGTATGCGCCACAGTCGCAGAACATAATATATACTATGCCTATTGTTTGACAGTCAACATAATGTTTTATAGAATGAAGTTGTCCATTAGGTAGATATAATGATTGGTTTTCGTAGATCCATTCGCAAAATTTGCACTTCCCACAGCGCCATGTACCTGGTATATCCTCGACTGGTTTATCTCTTTTATCATCAAAATGACTTCTGATGACTCTATCCCTGATTGACTTAACTTTTTTAAAAGTAATCTCTGGGTAATCGTTCACATATTTACTTAAAATACTATCATTTTTGAGCAGGTACCAATGTTGCTGTAGGATATTGCGAACTAAGTGATGTTGACGATGATATGGAGTGATAATACGTACCCTTCCCTCTTGATTTTTATCTTTTTTGTAAAAGAGAGTTTCCTCTCTCGTTTTTTGGAATGTCCTGTTATACGCTTTTCGTAATGTTGTGGTTGTATATCCCCTTGCTCGCAACCTGTTTCTAAGTTTGTTTGCTTCCAGACGAAACTGATCATCATTTGAGCATATTCGTCGAAGTCACAGGTACTGCGAGTACGGTATACTTTGTACCAGTGATTTTGGATGGAAGCTATGTGCATGGAGCACAGTGTTTCCAGCTGTTGGTTTACGGTACAGAGTTGTCTCTACTTTTCCTGTTTCTGTGATGGATATTGTGATATCAAGAAAGGGAATAGATTTGTGACTCCATTGATTAGTAAATTTCAAGTTGAATTGGTTATTGTTTAAAGATTTGAGGAATTTCCGCAGGTCCTCCTCCGGCCCCGACCACAACATGAACACGTCATCTATGTAGCGGAGCCAGAGGAGGACATGCGGAAAAAATTGGGCTAGGCCTTCGTCTGAGAAAAGGGTTCGCTCCCACCCCCCCAGGTACAGGTTGGCATACGATGGGGCACAGGAGGTCCCCATCGCCACCCCCTGCACCTGGAGGTAGTGGGAGCGATCAAAGACGAAGGCGTTCCCTGTCAAAATAAAGGCCAAGGCCTCCAGAATGAAATCAATATAGCCCCTCTGTTTGAGGGGACGTTCATACAGAAATTCCTCTATCACAGACAGACCCCTGGTATGCGGTATGCTACTATATAAGGCCTCGATATCAACGGCCACCAAGACCGTGCCCGGTGGTACCACTAGGCCTTCTAAACGTTTGAGAAGGTCCGGAGTATCTTTTATGTATGATGGCAGAGAAGTAACATGTTCTCTAAGAATTAAATCTATGTACTGGCTGGTTGGCTCTGTGTATGATCCTATTCCTGATATTATCGGTCTACCCGGGGGTGATCTTAAATTTTTATGCGTTTTCGGTAACGCATAAAAAGTTGGAACTTTAGGATTTTTAACATATATCGCCTGGTAAGTATCCTTATCTATAAGGCCTCCAAATTGTGCTCTGAAGAGTAACTGAGCAAAATCTTTTTGTAGTGTATTTATCATTTCTGATTCTATCAGCCTGTACCATTCCCTGTTATTTAGAATATTCAAGCACATGTCTCTGTACTGTTCCACATCCATTACGACAATGTTGCCGCCTTTGTCGGCAGGTTTCACCACAATTTTGTCGTTGGTACTCAGAGACAACAGGGCTTGTTTTTGCTGTTGGGTAAGATTGTTTTTACTATTTTTTGGTATCTGAATAGCCTCAATTTGTTTTGTCACCTGCGTTATGAATGCTGCAATATTGGGATTCGTCTGTAGAGAGGGGAATTTTTCTGATTTCTTTTTCACTTTGTGAATTGGCAAATCTTTTCCTCTTAGGGTAGGTGTCTCTGTTGTATTGTCATTAGATGTTCTCATATTAGGGAGTTCTATTCCACTTGCTTGTGAGGACAAATCAGCGGTCTCATTTTCCTCAAGGAGATCCATGAGGTCTTTGAGAGCCCTGAAGTCCCTTACTTTGAAATCCTTCCACTGTTCTTTTAATATGTGGTCCTGTTTCCTCTTTTTTCTTTCCTCATCAAATAAATATTTGTAAGTTAATTTTCTTCCAAAAAGGTTTAGATCTTTGACAATTTCAAAGAGGTTCATCTCCTGAATTGGGCAGAAAGTAAGACCTAAGGAAAGAACTTCCTTTTCATTTTTCGTAAGGACATAAGATGATATATTTATTATATCTAGGCCTGTAGTTGGTTCAGTTTGATTGTGAATCTGTCTATCGTGCTTTGGTTTAATGTGAGATCTGTTTGTGGTTTGGATAGATCCAATTGACTGTTCATTAGATCTAAAAAACCATCATCCTCTAGTGGTTCGGCTGTGTGATTGTGTGTGTTGGGTGTAGTGGACATCGTCTTGGGGCGTACCGACCCATCCCCGTGAAATACGTGCATTAAGGTAGATGGAATTTGTGCATTTTGTGAAATAGGTGTAGCTTTTTTATTTGCATGTTCCATAGTGCGTTTTTTACCGCCGCCTTGTGTATTACCATCACCCGATTTTGAGCGTTTACGTGTCTGTCGATATTTCCAGTGGTTACCGTGCGAAAAATGTGAATTGTGAGACATATTAGACGTGTTTGATGAGTCAGATTCATGGCCTCCTTTTTCAAAATCTCTATTTCTTATGTTTTGTTTAAACGTCCTAGGCCGTCTAAAACCCCCTACTGGCCACCTATATGCTATGTTGTTGTTAAAGGCTAGTTTGTCCCGGAGATACTTTTGTTCCTTTCTATCTACAATCTCTCCATTATATTTCTCCAAGAAAGTCTGGAGCGCATTATTGCGCACCAAATATTCTGGGAGTAACCGAATATCCTGGTTTTTGGAATAGATCGTTTTAATTTCATCATTTAACTCTAGCATTTCAGCCCTATATTGTTCCAATAATTGGGTAATCATCTGTTTTGAACATAATTTGAGGGTATTTTCCCAGTTTTGTCTAAATTCAGGTGATATTATTCTAAGGTTTGGAAAGATCTGCACTCTTAAGCCTATGGGGTTTAATCCCTCCTCATTATAGCGCTCAAAATATTTGATGTGCCAGTGGAGGTTTGATTTTTTGATCAAGTATTTTTTTAGTTTGAAAAAGAAGTCATTGATGTCTATATTACTCAGGCCTTCCTCCTTAGTACCTTTTTGTGCCTTTTGCATCAGTCCTTCCCAAGATGTGCCTAGATAGTCCGCCATTATATATGTGTGTGTATATAGTTTACACACACATATATAGAATATGTATATATATATACTTTTTGAGATTTCTTCACAATATATCTTTTTTACAACAAAGGTCTTCTCCGTTCTTATCAAAAAAGAAACAGAGTTGAAATAAGTGGGAAAGCTCTTGAAAAAATGGGTGGGTAACACCCTATGTCTACTATAGAAAAGAGGGGGGTTTTTGGTTGAGCTGACCCTTGTGTGCCATAATCCTATTAATTAGAGAAAAAGGAACTCCATGATGCAAAACAAGTTTGCTCAGGGAGATAAAGGTTTAGTGGACTTTAAAGGCACATATTAAGTAGGCAAAAGACTACCATAAGTATAAAAAACATATATTCTTTTATTTAACCAAAGTTTTTTTTAAAAAATAGAACAAAAGTTCAAGAAGCAAAACTATACAATGACATACATATTATTTGAAATAAGAACATTCATCATATCTATAGGTCAAAATATTAGATACACAGATATTGTAGTAGTTACACTTTGTGAGTATTAGGATCGTGGTCTGAAGAGGTCGACGCGTTTCGCCTTAGCTTCTTCTGGACCTCAGACGCTAATATACAATTTTATCTCTTTTAGTAGAAACAGAAACATGCAATTAGTACAAAGCATTTTATGTTACATTTTATTCCTATATCTTTTATTAATTTGTTAATCAAAACAACACACCTCTCAAAATGCAGAAAAACCGTGTGATCCGTGGTCATCAGTATCAGTATATCATTTTTTGTCTCTCCATTTCTATTGAATGGATGAGATGGAAACAAATAAATATATACACTACTTCTTTTACTAGACCTTCATGTGATACAGCCAATAGCAGCCTCCATATCACTACTCTGATCCCGACCTGAATCCTCGATAGATTCCAGTGTGGGAATTTGAGGTAAATATAACATAAATCATTACTAATATTTGAGGATATTGAAATACCTTTTTGAGATTTATATGTTTCCCCTTTGCCCCATATATATAGGTGGCCCATTCCACCAGTTTTTGGGCCTTTTTTCTCCCTCTTCACTTCCCGCCTATTTTTTACTACTCTATGATCAATATGATATACTGATACTGATGACCACGGATCACACGGTTTTTCTGCATTTTGAGAGGTGTGTTGTTTTGATTAACAAATTAATAAAAGATATAGGAATAAAATGTAACATAAAATGCTTTGTACTAATTGCATGTTTCTGTTTCTACTAAAAGAGATAAAATTGTATATTAGCGTCTGAGGTCCAGAAGAAGCTAAGGCGAAAAGCGTCGACCTCTTCAGACCACGATCCTAATACTCACAAAGTGTAACTACTACAATATCTGTGTATCTAATATTTTGACCTATAGATATGATGAATGTTCTTATTTCAAATAATATGTATGTCATTGTATAGTTTTGCTTCTTGAACTTTTGTTCTATTTTTTAAAAAAAACTTTGGTTAAATAAAAGAATATATGTTTTTTATACTTATGGTAGTCTTTTGCCTACTTAATATGTGCCTTTAAAGTCCACTAAACCTTTATCTCCCTGAGCAAACTTGTTTTGCATCATGGAGTTCCTTTTTCTCTAATTAATAGGATTATGGCACACAAGGGTCAGCTCAACCAAAAACCCCCCTCTTTTCTATAGTAGACATAGGGTGTTACCCACCCATTTTTTCAAGAGCTTTCCCACTTATTTCAACTCTGTTTCTTTTTTGATAAGAACGGAGAAGACCTTTGTTGTAAAAAAGATATATTGTGAAGAAATCTCAAAAAGTATATATATATACATATTCTATATATGTGTGTGTAAACTATATACACACACATATATAATGGCGGACTATCTAGGCACATCTTGGGAAGGACTGATGCAAAAGGCACAAAAAGGTACTAAGGAGGAAGGCCTGAGTAATATAGACATCAATGACTTCTTTTTCAAACTAAAAAAATACTTGATCAAAAAATCAAACCTCCACTGGCACATCAAATATTTTGAGCGCTATAATGAGGAGGGATTAAACCCCATAGGCTTAAGAGTGCAGATCTTTCCAAACCTTAGAATAATATCACCTGAATTTAGACAAAACTGGGAAAATACCCTCAAATTATGTTCAAAACAGATGATTACCCAATTATTGGAACAATATAGGGCTGAAATGCTAGAGTTAAATGATGAAATTAAAACGATCTATTCCAAAAACCAGGATATTCGGTTACTCCCAGAATATTTGGTGCGCAATAATGCGCTCCAGACTTTCTTGGAGAAATATAATGGAGAGATTGTAGATAGAAAGGAACAAAAGTATCTCCGGGACAAACTAGCCTTTAACAACAACATAGCATATAGGTGGCCAGTAGGGGGTTTTAGACGGCCTAGGACGTTTAAACAAAACATAAGAAATAGAGATTTTGAAAAAGGAGGCCATGAATCTGACTCATCAAACACGTCTAATATGTCTCACAATTCACATTTTTCGCACGGTAACCACTGGAAATATCGACAGACACGTAAACGCTCAAAATCGGGTGATGGTAATACACAAGGCGGCGGTAAAAAACGCACTATGGAACATGCAAATAAAAAAGCTACACCTATTTCACAAAATGCACAAATTCCATCTACCTTAATGCACGTATTTCACGGGGATGGGTCGGTACGCCCCAAGACGATGTCCACTACACCCAACACACACAATCACACAGCCGAACCACTAGAGGATGATGGTTTTTTAGATCTAATGAACAGTCAATTGGATCTATCCAAACCACAAACAGATCTCACATTAAACCAAAGCACGATAGACAGATTCACAATCAAACTGAACCAACTACAGGCCTAGATATAATAAATATATCATCTTATGTCCTTACGAAAAATGAAAAGGAAGTTCTTTCCTTAGGTCTTACTTTCTGCCCAATTCAGGAGATGAACCTCTTTGAAATTGTCAAAGATCTAAACCTTTTTGGAAGAAAATTAACTTACAAATATTTATTTGATGAGGAAAGAAAAAAGAGGAAACAGGACCACATATTAAAAGAACAGTGGAAGGATTTCAAAGTAAGGGACTTCAGGGCTCTCAAAGACCTCATGGATCTCCTTGAGGAAAATGAGACCGCTGATTTGTCCTCACAAGCAAGTGGAATAGAACTCCCTAATATGAGAACATCTAATGACAATACAACAGAGACACCTACCCTAAGAGGAAAAGATTTGCCAATTCACAAAGTGAAAAAGAAATCAGAAAAATTCCCCTCTCTACAGACGAATCCCAATATTGCAGCATTCATAACGCAGGTGACAAAACAAATTGAGGCTATTCAGATACCAAAAAATAGTAAAAACAATCTTACCCAACAGCAAAAACAAGCCCTGTTGTCTCTGAGTACCAACGACAAAATTGTGGTGAAACCTGCCGACAAAGGCGGCAACATTGTCGTAATGGATGTGGAACAGTACAGAGACATGTGCTTGAATATTCTAAATAACAGGGAATGGTACAGGCTGATAGAATCAGAAATGATAAATACACTACAAAAAGATTTTGCTCAGTTACTCTTCAGAGCACAATTTGGAGGCCTTATAGATAAGGATACTTACCAGGCGATATATGTTAAAAATCCTAAAGTTCCAACTTTTTATGCGTTACCGAAAACGCATAAAAATTTAAGATCACCCCCGGGTAGACCGATAATATCAGGAATAGGATCATACACAGAGCCAACCAGCCAGTACATAGATTTAATTCTTAGAGAACATGTTACTTCTCTGCCATCATACATAAAAGATACTCCGGACCTTCTCAAACGTTTAGAAGGCCTAGTGGTACCACCGGGCACGGTCTTGGTGGCCGTTGATATCGAGGCCTTATATAGTAGCATACCGCATACCAGGGGTCTGTCTGTGATAGAGGAATTTCTGTATGAACGTCCCCTCAAACAGAGGGGCTATATTGATTTCATTCTGGAGGCCTTGGCCTTTATTTTGACAGGGAACGCCTTCGTCTTTGATCGCTCCCACTACCTCCAGGTGCAGGGGGTGGCGATGGGGACCTCCTGTGCCCCATCGTATGCCAACCTGTACCTGGGGGGGTGGGAGCGAACCCTTTTCTCAGACGAAGGCCTAGCCCAATTTTTTCCGCATGTCCTCCTCTGGCTCCGCTACATAGATGACGTGTTCATGTTGTGGTCGGGGCCGGAGGAGGACCTGCGGAAATTCCTCAAATCTTTAAACAATAACCAATTCAACTTGAAATTTACTAATCAATGGAGTCACAAATCTATTCCCTTTCTTGATATCACAATATCCATCACAGAAACAGGAAAAGTAGAGACAACTCTGTACCGTAAACCAACAGCTGGAAACACTGTGCTCCATGCACATAGCTTCCATCCAAAATCACTGGTACAAAGTATACCGTACTCGCAGTACCTGCGACTTCGACGAATATGCTCAAATGATGATCAGTTTCGTCTGGAAGCAAACAAACTTAGAAACAGGTTGCGAGCAAGGGGATATACAACCACAACATTACGAAAAGCGTATAACAGGACATTCCAAAAAACGAGAGAGGAAACTCTCTTTTACAAAAAAGATAAAAATCAAGAGGGAAGGGTACGTATTATCACTCCATATCATCGTCAACATCACTTAGTTCGCAATATCCTACAGCAACATTGGTACCTGCTCAAAAATGATAGTATTTTAAGTAAATATGTGAACGATTACCCAGAGATTACTTTTAAAAAAGTTAAGTCAATCAGGGATAGAGTCATCAGAAGTCATTTTGATGATAAAAGAGATAAACCAGTCGAGGATATACCAGGTACATGGCGCTGTGGGAAGTGCAAATTTTGCGAATGGATCTACGAAAACCAATCATTATATCTACCTAATGGACAACTTCATTCTATAAAACATTATGTTGACTGTCAAACAATAGGCATAGTATATATTATGTTCTGCGACTGTGGCGCATACTATATAGGAAAAACAAAACGAAATTTCTGGCGCCGTATCAAGGACCATATAGGATACGGAAAAAATAATCTTTTGTCTACACCCATTGGAAGACATCTGGGGGTGTATCACAAAAATAATACAAAAGTAGTGAAATTCGCAGCCTTAGAACGTATATTGGAAAACCCGAGAGGGGGGGAATTTGATAAAATTATACTACAGCGTGAAGCACGTTGGATTTATTTGTTAAAAGCTACAATAAGTCCAGGACTAAATGAGGCACTAAGTTTCAAACCTTTCCTTTGAGGGGCTTCTCTAGAAGGGCCCCCCTGAGGGAATAATAATAAACCCCCCCCCCCCCCTCATATGTGGAATCCTTCTTCACAGATAAAATAAAATAAGCCCCCAAAAAAACAACTTTTTCTAAAGTGATTTTTGGGGTGATAAGAGACATAATAATTATGATGTTATCCGATCTCTTTTATTTCCCTTTTTCTCCTTTCCTCTCATTGTTTTTTACTATACGATGTATTTGTAGCAATGACTTTCTCCTTGACTTCCTGTAAAGAGTCCTAGATACAAGCCATATTCATAATGTAAAAATACCTTTCAAAGAATATTAATTCAAATGTTGATATATGATGTATATGCAAGTTATAACTAAAAGTACTATATATGCCTCAGAACAAACAAATATAAAATGTTCTCTCAATAGAGTGGATATATAGATTATAATATGCAATAAAAGTGCAAATGACATAATGATAATTTGACCCCTCTCTTTTATGCAGAAGCCGTTGTTATACTGGTCACAGCGATCTTATTTTGCACTCTGAGCCAGTAAGGACCTATCTGCGTTTAGTGACAGGGCGGCGATGACCCACCCTCTCACGAGGTTGTTGGTGAGCGCACGTCACTTCCGCAGATCATTCCTGGCTTCATTGACGCTTCCGGCGGGTGCTCTTTCCGCCGAGCGTCATGACCGGATGTAAACAAAGGACGCACTTCCGGTTGCGTCCTAAGGTAAGAGACAAAGGCGGGAAAGTGACGCACTTCCGGTGCGCGGAGACAACAAACAAACACCAGATCACAATTCATTAGGTAATGATCAGGTATATATGCGACACACACACACACCTAGGACATGGCGGGATACGAACAGGCTGATGGAGGCTCTTGGCGCAGTAAGTTTTTTGAGCTTTTTTAAAACTATCTACCCCAATCTTGGCAATATAGTCCAACTAATCTAGACATGCTTTTTTATTGAAATTGTCTTAGGTCGCCCCCTTTTGAACCAGATGACTATACCTTTTCTATCCCTGGGAACTATATTCACAAGCAATTTCAGCTGCAATATCCATAATACCATTGTTTTACACTGGAATATACTCTACTATGTAAGTAATAAAATATATGTATATATGAATATATACATTAACATAAGGGATTTAAATTGAGATATATACCCCCTTTTTGTGAATATAATCTACTATTATCTGATTACACCCTAGCGGATACACTACAAATCTGGGGGGAACTTTTCCATCTAACGTTACAAGACATCAATATCTACTGCTATAAGGGGACTGGGTCCCAATATGGTCTAAGATTAGACAGAAGGATACAAAGGTAAAATGAATTAATTTGGAGATATATTTATAAGTATAGAACCTTGTGGTTTTATGTTTTTGTCTCTCCATTTCTATTGAATGGATGAGATGGAAACAAATAAATATATACACTACTTCTTTTACTAGACCTTCATGTGATACAGCCAATAGCAGCCTCCATATCACTACTCTGATCCCGACCTGAATCCTCGATAGATTCCAGTGTGGGAATTTGAGGTAAATATAACATAAATCATTACTAATATTTGAGGATATTGAAATACCTTTTTGAGATTTATATGTTTCCCCTTTGCCCCATATATATAGGTGGCCCATTCCACCAGTTTTTGGGCCTTTTTTCTCCCTCTTCACTTCCCGCCTATTTTTTACTACTCTATGATCAATATGATATACTGATACTGATGACCACGGATCACACGGTTTTTCTGCATTTTGAGAGGTGTGTTGTTTTGATTAACAAATTAATAAAAGATATAGGAATAAAATGTAACATAAAATGCTTTGTACTAATTGCATGTTTCTGTTTCTACTAAAAGAGATAAAATTGTATATTAGCGTCTGAGGTCCAGAAGAAGCTAAGGCGAAACGCGTCGACCTCTTCAGACCACGATCCTAATACTCACAAAGTGTAACTACTACAATATCTGTGTATCTAATATTTTGACCTATAGATATGATGAATGTTCTTATTTCAAATAATATGTATGTCATTGTATAGTTTTGCTTCTTGAACTTTTGTTCTATTTTTTAAAAAAAACTTTGGTTAAATAAAAGAATATATGTTTTTTATACTTATGGTAGTCTTTTGCCTACTTAATATGTGCCTTTAAAGTCCACTAAACCTTTATCTCCCTGAGCAAACTTGTTTTGCATCATGGAGTTCCTTTTTCTCTAATTAATAGGATTATGGCACACAAGGGTCAGCTCAACCAAAAACCCCCCTCTTTTCTATAGTAGACATAGGGTGTTACCCACCCATTTTTTCAAGAGCTTTCCCACTTATTTCAACTCTGTTTCTTTTTTGATAAGAACGGAGAAGACCTTTGTTGTAAAAAAGATATATTGTGAAGAAATCTCAAAAAGTATATATATATACATATTCTATATATGTGTGTGTAAACTATATACACACACATATATAATGGCGGACTATCTAGGCACATCTTGGGAAGGACTGATGCAAAAGGCACAAAAAGGTACTAAGGAGGAAGGCCTGAGTAATATAGACATCAATGACTTCTTTTTCAAACTAAAAAAATACTTGATCAAAAAATCAAACCTCCACTGGCACATCAAATATTTTGAGCGCTATAATGAGGAGGGATTAAACCCCATAGGCTTAAGAGTGCAGATCTTTCCAAACCTTAGAATAATATCACCTGAATTTAGACAAAACTGGGAAAATACCCTCAAATTATGTTCAAAACAGATGATTACCCAATTATTGGAACAATATAGGGCTGAAATGCTAGAGTTAAATGATGAAATTAAAACGATCTATTCCAAAAACCAGGATATTCGGTTACTCCCAGAATATTTGGTGCGCAATAATGCGCTCCAGACTTTCTTGGAGAAATATAATGGAGAGATTGTAGATAGAAAGGAACAAAAGTATCTCCGGGACAAACTAGCCTTTAACAACAACATAGCATATAGGTGGCCAGTAGGGGGTTTTAGACGGCCTAGGACGTTTAAACAAAACATAAGAAATAGAGATTTTGAAAAAGGAGGCCATGAATCTGACTCATCAAACACGTCTAATATGTCTCACAATTCACATTTTTCGCACGGTAACCACTGGAAATATCGACAGACACGTAAACGCTCAAAATCGGGTGATGGTAATACACAAGGCGGCGGTAAAAAACGCACTATGGAACATGCAAATAAAAAAGCTACACCTATTTCACAAAATGCACAAATTCCATCTACCTTAATGCACGTATTTCACGGGGATGGGTCGGTACGCCCCAAGACGATGTCCACTACACCCAACACACACAATCACACAGCCGAACCACTAGAGGATGATGGTTTTTTAGATCTAATGAACAGTCAATTGGATCTATCCAAACCACAAACAGATCTCACATTAAACCAAAGCACGATAGACAGATTCACAATCAAACTGAACCAACTACAGGCCTAGATATAATAAATATATCATCTTATGTCCTTACGAAAAATGAAAAGGAAGTTCTTTCCTTAGGTCTTACTTTCTGCCCAATTCAGGAGATGAACCTCTTTGAAATTGTCAAAGATCTAAACCTTTTTGGAAGAAAATTAACTTACAAATATTTATTTGATGAGGAAAGAAAAAAGAGGAAACAGGACCACATATTAAAAGAACAGTGGAAGGATTTCAAAGTAAGGGACTTCAGGGCTCTCAAAGACCTCATGGATCTCCTTGAGGAAAATGAGACCGCTGATTTGTCCTCACAAGCAAGTGGAATAGAACTCCCTAATATGAGAACATCTAATGACAATACAACAGAGACACCTACCCTAAGAGGAAAAGATTTGCCAATTCACAAAGTGAAAAAGAAATCAGAAAAATTCCCCTCTCTACAGACGAATCCCAATATTGCAGCATTCATAACGCAGGTGACAAAACAAATTGAGGCTATTCAGATACCAAAAAATAGTAAAAACAATCTTACCCAACAGCAAAAACAAGCCCTGTTGTCTCTGAGTACCAACGACAAAATTGTGGTGAAACCTGCCGACAAAGGCGGCAACATTGTCGTAATGGATGTGGAACAGTACAGAGACATGTGCTTGAATATTCTAAATAACAGGGAATGGTACAGGCTGATAGAATCAGAAATGATAAATACACTACAAAAAGATTTTGCTCAGTTACTCTTCAGAGCACAATTTGGAGGCCTTATAGATAAGGATACTTACCAGGCGATATATGTTAAAAATCCTAAAGTTCCAACTTTTTATGCGTTACCGAAAACGCATAAAAATTTAAGATCACCCCCGGGTAGACCGATAATATCAGGAATAGGATCATACACAGAGCCAACCAGCCAGTACATAGATTTAATTCTTAGAGAACATGTTACTTCTCTGCCATCATACATAAAAGATACTCCGGACCTTCTCAAACGTTTAGAAGGCCTAGTGGTACCACCGGGCACGGTCTTGGTGGCCGTTGATATCGAGGCCTTATATAGTAGCATACCGCATACCAGGGGTCTGTCTGTGATAGAGGAATTTCTGTATGAACGTCCCCTCAAACAGAGGGGCTATATTGATTTCATTCTGGAGGCCTTGGCCTTTATTTTGACAGGGAACGCCTTCGTCTTTGATCGCTCCCACTACCTCCAGGTGCAGGGGGTGGCGATGGGGACCTCCTGTGCCCCATCGTATGCCAACCTGTACCTGGGGGGGTGGGAGCGAACCCTTTTCTCAGACGAAGGCCTAGCCCAATTTTTTCCGCATGTCCTCCTCTGGCTCCGCTACATAGATGACGTGTTCATGTTGTGGTCGGGGCCGGAGGAGGACCTGCGGAAATTCCTCAAATCTTTAAACAATAACCAATTCAACTTGAAATTTACTAATCAATGGAGTCACAAATCTATTCCCTTTCTTGATATCACAATATCCATCACAGAAACAGGAAAAGTAGAGACAACTCTGTACCGTAAACCAACAGCTGGAAACACTGTGCTCCATGCACATAGCTTCCATCCAAAATCACTGGTACAAAGTATACCGTACTCGCAGTACCTGCGACTTCGACGAATATGCTCAAATGATGATCAGTTTCGTCTGGAAGCAAACAAACTTAGAAACAGGTTGCGAGCAAGGGGATATACAACCACAACATTACGAAAAGCGTATAACAGGACATTCCAAAAAACGAGAGAGGAAACTCTCTTTTACAAAAAAGATAAAAATCAAGAGGGAAGGGTACGTATTATCACTCCATATCATCGTCAACATCACTTAGTTCGCAATATCCTACAGCAACATTGGTACCTGCTCAAAAATGATAGTATTTTAAGTAAATATGTGAACGATTACCCAGAGATTACTTTTAAAAAAGTTAAGTCAATCAGGGATAGAGTCATCAGAAGTCATTTTGATGATAAAAGAGAAAACCAGTCGAGGATATACCAGGTACATGGCGCTGTGGGAAGTGCAAATTTTGCGAATGGATCTACGAAAACCAATCATTATATCTACCTAATGGACAACTTCATTCTATAAAACATTATGTTGACTGTCAAACAATAGGCATAGTATATATTATGTTCTGCGACTGTGGCGCATACTATATAGGAAAAACAAAACGAAATTTCTGGCGCCGTATCAAGGACCATATAGGATACGGAAAAAATAATCTTTTGTCTACACCCATTGGAAGACATCTGGGGGTGTATCACAAAAATAATACAAAAGTAGTGAAATTCGCAGCCTTAGAACGTATATTGGAAAACCCGAGAGGGGGGGAATTTGATAAAATTATACTACAGCGTGAAGCACGTTGGATTTATTTGTTAAAAGCTACAATAAGTCCAGGACTAAATGAGGCACTAAGTTTCAAACCTTTCCTTTGAGGGGCTTCTCTAGAAGGGCCCCCCTGAGGGAATAATAATAAACCCCCCCCCCCCCCTCATATGTGGAATCCTTCTTCACAGATAAAATAAAATAAGCCCCCAAAAAAACAACTTTTTCTAAAGTGATTTTTGGGGTGATAAGAGACATAATAATTATGATGTTATCCGATCTCTTTTATTTCCCTTTTTCTCCTTTCCTCTCATTGTTTTTTACTATACGATGTATTTGTAGCAATGACTTTCTCCTTGACTTCCTGTAAAGAGTCCTAGATACAAGCCATATTCATAATGTAAAAATACCTTTCAAAGAATATTAATTCAAATGTTGATATATGATGTATATGCAAGTTATAACTAAAAGTACTATATATGCCTCAGAACAAACAACTATAAAATGTTCTCTCAATAGAGTGGATATATAGATTATAATATGCAATAAAAGTGCAAATGACATAATGATAATTTGACCCCTCTCTTTTATGCAGAAGCCGTTGTTATACTGGTCACAGCGATCTTATTTTGCACTCTGAGCCAGTAAGGACCTATCTGCGTTTAGTGACAGGGCGGCGATGACCCACCCTCTCACGAGGTTGTTGGTGAACGCACGTCACTTCCGCAGATCATTCCTGGCTTCATTGACGCTTCCGGCGGGTGCTCTTTCCGCCGAGCGTCATGACCGGATGTAAACAAAGGACGCACTTCCGGTTGCGTCCTAAGGTAAGAGACAAAGGCGGGAAAGTGACGCACTTCCGGTGCGCGGAGACAACAAACAAACACCAGATCACAATTCATTAGGTAATGATCAGGTATATATGCGACACACACACACACCTAGGACATGGCGGGATACGAACAGGCTGATGGAGGCTCTTGGCGCAGTAAGTTTTTTGAGCTTTTTTAAAACTATCTACCCCAATCTTGGCAATATAGTCCAACTAATCTAGACATGCTTTTTTATTGAAATTGTCTTAGGTCGCCCCCTTTTGAACCAGATGACTATACCTTTTCTATCCCTGGGAACTATATTCACAAGCAATTTCAGCTGCAATATCCATAATACCATTGTTTTACACTGGAATATACTCTACTATGTAAGTAATAAAATATATGTATATATGAATATATACATTAACATAAGGGATTTAAATTGAGATATATACCCCCTTTTTGTGAATATAATCTACTATTATCTGATTACACCCTAGCGGATACACTACAAATCTGGGGGGAACTTTTCCATCTAACGTTACAAGACATCAATATCTACTGCTATAAGGGGACTGGGTCCCAATATGGTCTAAGATTAGACAGAAGGATACAAAGGTAAAATGAATTAATTTGGAGATATATTTATAAGTATAGAACCTTGTGGTTTTATGTTTTTGTCTCTCCATTTCTATTGAATGGATGAGATGGAAACAAATAAATATATACACTACTTCTTTTACTAGACCTTCATGTGATACAGCCAATAGCAGCCTCCATATCACTACTCTGATCCCGACCTGAATCCTCGATAGATTCCAGTGTGGGAATTTGAGGTAAATATAACATAAATCATTACTAATATTTGAGGATATTGAAATACCTTTTTGAGATTTATATGTTTCCCCTTTGCCCCATATATATAGGTGGCCCATTCCACCAGTTTTTGGGCCTTTTTTCTCCCTCTTCACTTCCCGCCTATTTTTTACTACTCTATGATCAATATGATATACTGATACTGATGACCACGGATCACACGGTTTTTCTGCATTTTGAGAGGTGTGTTGTTTTGATTAACAAATTAATAAAAGATATAGGAATAAAATGTAACATAAAATGCTTTGTACTAATTGCATGTTTCTGTTTCTACTAAAAGAGATAAAATTGTATATTAGCGTCTGAGGTCCAGAAGAAGCTAAGGCGAAACGCGTCGACCTCTTCAGACCACGATCCTAATACTCACAAAGTGTAACTACTACAATATCTGTGTATCTAATATTTTGACCTATAGATATGATGAATGTTCTTATTTCAAATAATATGTATGTCATTGTATAGTTTTGCTTCTTGAACTTTTGTTCTATTTTTTAAAAAAAACTTTGGTTAAATAAAAGAATATATGTTTTTTATACTTATGGTAGTCTTTTGCCTACTTAATATGTGCCTTTAAAGTCCACTAAACCTTTATCTCCCTGAGCAAACTTGTTTTGCATCATGGAGTTCCTTTTTCTCTAATTAATAGGATTATGGCACACAAGGGTCAGCTCAACCAAAAACCCCCCTCTTTTCAATTAATGTAAACAGTTCCTTTAAGTGCCAAGTGCAAATAAATTCATAATAGTCCCAAAAGTGTGTGCAAAAATATGCAATGTGCTAAAAAAGGATAAAGTGGCTATGCTTAAAAGTACAAATAAATTATAAACAAAATACTTTAAGTCCCAGGTGCAAATAATATTGCCACAATTCTTAGTGCCAAACGTGCAATAAATGCTGATGTGAAATTATCTTCACTATTATTTAAACAGTCCTTATATATGTTTTCTGAAAAGTGCCAGTGCTCAGTAAGACACGATTCCGCTTGCAGACATAGGGAGAAATCCTTCGCCAAATGTGCAACCCACTTACCAGACGACCCCTTGGGGTCTAGCGTGGGTAAGTGGCTCCTTAGGCTGGTCACAGATCCCTTGTGGGCTTTAGGATATGTGTTGCAGGATCCAATCCACTGTAATGGAGGGGCTGTATAGGTGTCCTCTGAGCATTCATCTGAACCCTGGTGGTCTCAGTGAGCCGCATAAAACATAGGGGAGGCTCATAGCGTAGTATGCAAAGTAATTTTAATAAAAATAGTAGTCACTTACATCACAGAGCTGAAGAAACGGCTTGTACATGAATAGCAGCGGTGAAGCCAGTTTGCGTTCCAGCTTGCGTTCCAGAAGGCGGAAGTGACGTTAGGGCCTAGCACGTGACCTGACGCGTTTCGTCATCAACGTATGACGTCATATTTTAAAAATTGATTTGTTTATAACATCAAAAATACCTAGGCGCGTTTACACATACTGTTTTTTTATATATGAATGAAGCTTGCAAACAGTCTTTTCAAGCTGTGCAGATACAGGAGCCCCTGTCTTCATTTCTGAGACAAAGCCCAGGACATGGCTGTCCAAATCACAGTCAGTCTATCCCATTTCTTCAGATAAAATGGCCATGAGAAGCAGTGAGAATCTTAGGTACACCCAAGGTGCTTTAAATAAGTATTTGGAGGGGCTTTTAAACTAGGAGACGGGGGGAGGGCTCAGATGTAGAGTCAGTGAGGAAGGAGCAAAGGGCAGAAGGCAGTAGTAGAGTCAGCAGCGACAGTAGTTCCATAATGTCAATTGGGGGGTCTGTGCGGGAAAACATCAGACCAAACAGGAATAAACATAATCACCATTCACGATCAACTTCCACAAAACTAAGACGGCTATATGCTAATGCCAGGAGCCTAGCTAATAAAATGGATGAGTTGGAAATGTTAGTACATGAGGAAGACATAGACTTTGTGGGAATAACGGAAACTTGATTCGACCCCTCACATTACTGGCTTGCCAATATCCAAGGGTATTCGGTGTACCGGAAAGACAGAGTAGGAAAAAGAGGGGGAGGGGTATGTCTCTATGTCAAGGATAATGTAAGGGTGACAGAGAGGAATGATAATATGGAAGGGATGAGTATGGAGTTAGAATTCGTGCGGGTAGAACTCCATAGGGAAGAAGAAAAGGGAAAAGTAATTGTGGGGGTTTGCTATAGGCCAACCAACCAAAGGGAGGAGGTAGAGCAGGAATTTATATCACTGTTGGGTAAAGTGGCAAAACTGGGATCAGTCATCATATTGGGGGACTTCAATTATCCCGACATTGACTGGGAAGAGGGGACTACACACTCACAGAAGGCCCGTCTATTCATGGAAACCTTACAGGACAACTACATGTCACAGTTGGTGGATTCTCCTACTAGAGAAAATGCAGTCCTGAATCTATTGATTACTAATGACCCAGACCTAATCTCGGAGGTTGGAGTCCAGGACAACCTGGGCTCTAGCGATCACAAGATTTCAGAAGGGCAAACTTTCCAAAATTGTGCTCATTGATGGAAAGGGTAAACTGGAACCAAACCCTGGGATCACTGACCACGGAGGAAAAATGGGAATGCTTTAGGAACATATTAAACAAATGCATCTTGCAGTGCATTCCTATGGGAAATACATTTAGAAGAGACAAGGCCAAACCTGGCTGGCTAAACCATAATGTTAAAAAACGTATTAGGGGGAAAAAAAATGGCCTTCAAGAAATATAAATCAGAGGGCACAGTATCGACTTTCAAGCAAAACAAGGAGGCAAATAAGAAAAGTAAACACAAAATCAAAATGGCTAAAATCAACTTTGAGAGACAAATAGCGGAGAATAGTAAAAAGAACCCAAAGAAATTCTTTAAATATATCAACAGAAAAAAGCTAGGGCAGAGCATATTGCACACATAATTAACGAAGATGGGGGGATGGTTACAGAGGACACTGAAAAGGCAACCGTGCTGAACGCCTTTTTCTCATCAGTCTTTACTCAGGAAAAGGAGGGGTACACTGACCATGACTGTATGGTCAGTAGTATTACACAGGACTTGCCGCTATGGCTAACAGAGGGTGAAATCAGGGAAAGGCTGGATAAAATTAACACACACAAATCACCAGGCCCGGATGGCGTACATCCGAGAGTACTCAAAGAACTCAGTAAGGTTATATCTAGACAGGGCCGGACTGGGAATAAAGACCAGCCCTGGAAACAATTTCATACCAGCCCCATAACATTAGTATGCCAGCCCCAGTGGCGTAGCATGGGTTGTCAGCACCCAAGGCAAGGCGAGAAATATGCGCCCCTAACCAACGGACATTTAGCGCTCTCTGGATCCCTACCACTCATACAGAATTAAGGACAGCCTAGCTGGGAGGCCATAGGCTCTAGGAACAGCCCAGCTGGCCCCCCTTCCCCACTATCTAATACACTGCTGGCCCCTCTTCCCCACTATCCAATACACTGCTTACCCACTTCCCCACTATCTAATACACTGCTGGCCCCCCTTCCCCACTATCTAATACACTGCTGGCCCCTCTTTCCCACTATCCAATACACTGCTTACCCACTTCCCCACTATCTAATACACTGCTGGCCCCCCTTCCCCACTATCTAATACACTGCTGGCCCCTCTTCCCCACTATCCAATACACTGCTTACCCACTTCCCCACTATCTAATACACTGCTGGCCCCCCTTCCCCACTATCTAATACACTGCTGGCCCCTCTTCCCCACTATCCAATACACTGCTTACCCACTTCCCCACTATCTAATACACTGCTGGCCCCCCTTCCCCACTATCTAATACACTGCTGGCCCCTCTTCCCCACTATCCAATACACTGCTTACCCACTTCCCCACTATCTAATACACTGCTGGCCCCCTTCCCCACTATCTAATACACTGCTGGCCCCCTTCCCCACTATCTAATACACTGCTGGCCCCCTTCCCCACTATCTAATACACTGCTGGCCCCTCTTCCCCACTATCCAATACACTGCTGGCCCACTTCCCCACTATCTAATACACTGCTGGCCCCCTTCCCCACTATCCAATACACAGCTGGCCCCCTTCCCCACTATCCAATACACAGCTGGCCCCCTTCACCACTATCCAATACACTGCTTACCCCCTTCCCCACTATCTAATACACAGCTGGCCCCTTCCCCACTATCTAATACACTGCTGATGGCCCCCCTACCCACTATCCAATACACTGCTTACCCCCTTCCCCACTATCTAATACACTGCTGGCCCCCTTCCCCACTATCTAATACACTGCTTTTGGCCCCCCTACCCACTATCTAATACACTGCTGGCCCCCTTCCCCACTATCCAATACACAGCTGGCCCCCTTCCCCACTATCTAATACACTGCTGATGGCCCCCCTACCCACTATCTAATACACTGCTGGCCCCATTCCCCACTATCTAATACACTGCTGGCCCCCCTCCCCGCTATCTAATACACTGCTGATGGCCCCCCTACCCACGATCTAATACACTACTGATCCCCCTGGCCCCCTCCCCCTAATACAATGCTGAACTAACCCCTATTACAATGCTGCCCCCCCCTCAGCCCTCTCCCCCTAATACAATGCTGTTCTCCATGGGCCCCTCCCCCTAATACAATTCTGATTCCTTCCTCCACCTAATACACTGCTGATCCCCCTCCAACCTCCCTAATATACTGCTGACCCCCCCCCCCCCCCGGCTCCCTTCCCCTAATACAATGCTTATCCTCTCCCTAATACAATGCTGATCCCCTCTCCCCCTTATACAATGCTGATTCCCCCTCCCCCTAATACACTGCTGATCCCCCTCCCACCCCCCCTAATATACTGCTGACCCCCCTGGCCCCCTCCCCCTAATACACTGCTGACCCCCTGGCCCCTCCCCCTAATACAATGCAGTTCCCCCCTCCCCCTTATACAATGCTGCCCCCCAGCCCTCTCCCCCTAATACAATGCTGTTCTCCCCGGTCCCCTCCCCCTAATACAATGCTGTTCTCCCCGGTCCCCTCCCCCTAATACAATGCTGTTCTCCCCGGTCCCCTCCCCCTAATACAATGCTGATCCCCCCTCCCCCTAATACACTGCTGATCCCCCTCTAACCCCCCTAATATACTGCTGACCCCCCCGGCCCCCTTCCCCTAATACAATGCTGATCTCCCTCCCCCTAATACAATGCTGTTCCCCCCCAGCCCCCTCCCCCTAATACACTGCTGACCCCCTGGCCCCTCCCCCTAATACACTGCTGACCCCCCTGGCCCCTCCCCCTAATACACTGCTGACCCCCCTGGCCCCTCCCCCTAATACACTGCTGACCCCCCCTGGGCCCTCCCCCTAATACAATACTGATCACCCCCTGGGCCCTCCCCCTAATACAATACTGATCACCCCCTCCCCCTAATACAATACTGATCACCCCCTCCCCCTAATACACTGCTGATCCCCCTCCCACCCCCCTAATATACTGTTGACCCCCCTGGCCCCCTCCCCCTAATACAATGCTGATTCCCCACCTCCCCCTAATACACTGCTGATCCCCCTCTAACCCCCCTAATATACTGCTGACCCCCCCAGCCCCCTTCCCCTAATACAATGCCGATCCCCCTCCCCCTAATACAATGCTGTTCCCCCCCAGCCCCCTCCTCCTAATACAATGCTGTTCCCCCGCAGCCCCTTCCTCCTAATACAATGCGGATTCCCCCTAATACAATGCTGTTCCCCCCTAGCCCCTCCTCCTAATACAATGCTGACCCCCCGCCCCCTTCCTCTGATACAATGCTGTTCCCCACAGCCCCCTCCTCCTAATGCAATGCTAACCCCCCCTAATATACTGCTGACCCCCCCGGCCCCCTTCCCCTAATACAATGCCGATCCCCCTCCTCCTAATACAATGCTGACCCCCCTTGCCCCTTCCTCCTAATACAATGCTGACCCCCCTTGCCCCTCCCCCTAATACGATGCGGATTCCCCCCTCCCCCTAATACAATGCTGTTCCCGCCTAGCCCCTCCTCCTAATACAATACTGACCCCCCCGGCCCCCTCCCCCTGATACAATGCTGTTCCCCACAGCCCCCTCCTCCTAATGCAATGCTAACCCCCCGGCCCCCTCCCCCTAATACAATGCTGTTCCCCCCCCCCCCAGCCCTCTCCCCCTAATTCAATGCTGTTCTCCCCGGTCCCCTCCCCCTAATACAATGCTGATTACCCACCTCCCCCTAATACACTGCTGATCCCCCTCTGACCCCCCTAATATACTGCTGACCCCCCCAGCCCCCTTCCCCTAATACAATGCCGATCCCCCTCCCCCTAATACAATGCTGTTCCCCCCCAGCCCCCTCCTCCTAATACAATGCTGTTCCCCAGCAGCCCCTTCCTCCTAATACAATGCTGACCCCCCTTGCCCCTCCCCCTAATACGATGCGGATTCCCCCTCCCCCTAATACAATGCTGTTCCCCCCTAGCCCCTCCTCCTAATACAATGCTGACCCCCCGCCCCCTTCCCCTGATACAATGCTGTTCCCCACAGCCCCCTCCTCCTAATGCAATGCTAACCCCCCCTCCCTCTAATAAAATGCTGAGCCCCCCGGCTCCCTCCCCCTAATACACTGCTGTTCCCCTCAGCCCCCTCCTCCTAATACAACACTAACCCCCTCCCCCTAATAAAATGCTGACCGCCCCCCTCTCCCTAAAAAAATGCTAACCCCCCAAGGCCTCCTCCCCCTAATACAATGCTAATTTACCCCTCCCCCTAATACAGTAGTTTCCCCCCTCCCCTAAATTTGGGGGGGGGGTGGCGCATCAGCATTGTATTAGGGGGAGGGGGACAGTATTGTATTAGGGGGGTCAGCATTGTATTAGGGGGTCAGCATTGTATTAGGGGGGGGTCAACATTGTATTAGGTCAGCATTATATTAGGGGGTCAGTATTGTGATAGGATAGCCCCCCCCCCCCCCGGCATTTACTCTTACCTGGCTGTTTACATGTGGCAGCTCAGGTTCTGCTGCTCCGCTCAGGTCACACTGTGACCTGTCCTTCTGCTGCGATGATGCTGCTGGGGGAGGGATCGGCGCCATCATGCAGAGATGCAGGAGATGATGATCCGCCGCCGCCCGCCGGATGTGACGTGAGGACGCTCACATCGGCTGGCGTAGGAGAAGATCCGTCGCTGGAGCCGGAGCACAGCGGGGGCTGGGGCTGCAGCGGCCAGTATCAATCGGCCACATCTTAAAGCGGCGGTATCGGCGGCCCCATCTTAAAGCGGCATCTTAACGCGGCCCCATCTTAAAGCGGCATCTTAACGCGGCCCCATCTTAAAGCGGCATCTTAACGCGGCCCCATCTTAAAGCGGCGGTAGCGGCCCCATTTTAAAGCGGACCACCGGGAAATCTCCCGGTATCCCGCTAGGCCAGTCCGGCCCTGTATCTAGACCACTGTTCCTGATCCCCAGGCAGGGCCGGATTAACATAGGGGCTATTGGAGCTGCAGCTCCAGGCCCCTCCCTGAATATAGGCCTATGCCAGTGGCTTATCGATATCTACGTGTGCTGTCTTGAAGAAGAAGTCCCCTCTGCACTGCACATGTGAAGGAGAGAAGTCTCAGCTACTGCAGCTGAGTCCTGTTCCTGCCGATGCCTGGCTCCTATCACAGGATCTGTTACACTCACACAGATCCTCAGTGTAAAGGAGATGCAGGCAGCCGTCAGGGGGAGGGGTGCTGATGTCATCCTAACCATCAGAAGCCCGGGAGAAAGGAAATATTTCATGCTGCTCAAATGAGGTTAGTAAACTTATTAGGGAGAGAGGATTGTGCAAAAACTCTCCTGGGGGCTGTGATGATTGTGGGAGAGGCTGCTGCTTCCCCCCATGTAATGTGTTCCCTTTTGCCCACAATGTAATGTGTTATGCCATACCGTGCCCACCATGTCATATGCTGTGCCATGCAGTGCTTGCAGTGTAATATGCAGTGCCCACCATGTAATGTACTGTGCCATGCAGTGTCCACTATGTTATGAGCAGTGCCCACTATGCCATATGATGTACCATGCAGTGTCCACCATGTAATGTGCTGTGCCATGCAGGGCCTACCATTTAATGTGCAGTGCCTATCATGCCATGTGCTGTGCCATGCAGTGCCCACCATGTCACATGCAGTGCCCACCATGTCATGTGCAGTGCCCACCATGTCATGTGCAGTGCCATGCAGTGTCCACCATGTCACGTGCAGTGTCCACCATGTCATATGCTGTGCCCAGCATGCAATGTGTTTTGCCCGCTGTGTAATGTGCTATGCAGCAGTGCCCACCATGTCGTGTGCTGTGCAGTGCCCACCATGTCACATGCAGTGCCCACCATGTAATGTGCTGTGCCCAGCATGTAATACGTTGTGCCCACTGTGTAATGTGCTATGCAGCAGTGCCCACCATGTCACATTCAGCGCCCACCATATAATGTGCTATGCCCAAAATGTAATGTGTTGTGCCCACCATGTAATGTGTTGTGCCCACCATGTAATGTGCTGTGCATTGCCCACCATGTCACGTGCAGTTCCCACCATGTCACGTGCAGTTCCCACCATGTCATGTGCAGTTCCCACCATGTCATGTGCTGTGCCATGCAGTGGCCACCATGTCACGTGCAGTGTCCACCATGTCATATGCTGTGCCCAGCATGCAATGTGTTTTGCCCACTGTGTAATGTGCTATGCAGCAGTGCCCACCATGTCGTGTGCTGTGCAGTGCCCACCATGTCACATGCAGTGCCCACCATGTAATGTGCTGTGCCCAGCATGTAATACGTTGTGCCCACTGTGTAATGTGCTATGCAACAGTGCCCACCATGTCACATGCAGCGCCCACCATATAATGTGCTGTGCCCAAAATGTAATGTGTTGTGCCCACCATGTAATGTGCTGTGCCCAAAATGTAATGTGTTGTGCCCACCATGTAATGTGCTGTGCATTGCCCACCATGTCACGTGCAGTTCCCACCATGTCATGTGCAGTTCCCACCATGTCATGTGCAGTTCCCACCATGTCATGTGCTGTGCCATGCAGTGGCCACCATGTCACGTGCAGTGTCCACCATGTCATATGCTGTGCCCAGCATGCAATGTGTTTTGCCCACTGTGTAATGTGCTATGCAGCAGTGACCACCATGTTGTGTGCTGTGCAGTGCCCACCATGTCACATGCAGTGCCCACCATGTAATGTGCTGTGCCCAGCATGTAATGCGTTGTGCCCACTGTGTAATGTGCTATGCAGCAGTGCCCACCATGTCACATGCAGTGCCCACCATATAATGTGCTGTGCCCACCATGTAATGTGCTGTGCCCAGCATGTAATGCGTTGTGCCCACTGTGTAATGTGCTATGCAGCAGTGCCCACCATGTCACATGCAGTGCCCACCATATAATGTGCTGTGCCCACCATGTAATGTGCTGTGCCCAAAATGTAATGTGTTGTGCCCAAAATGTAATGTGCTGTGCATTGCCCACCATGTCATGTGTATTGCCCACCATATAATGTGCTATGCCATGAAGGCCTCCCATGTCAATTGCTGTTCAGTGCCCACCATGTCATGTGCTGTGTTGTGCCTATCTTGTCATGTGCTGCACCATGCAATGCCTACCATGTAATGTGCTGTACCCACCATGTAATGTGCTGTGTATTGCCCACCATGTCGTGTGCCGTGCAGTACCCACTATAAAATGTGCTGTGCCGTGCAGTGCTCACCATGTCATGTACTTTGCCCACCATGTAATGTGCTGTGTTGTGCAGTGCCCACCATGTCATGTGCAGTGCTCACCATGAAATGTTCTGCACCCACAATGTAATGTGGTGCCGTGGAGTGCCCCAGGTAATGTGATGTCCAGTGCCCACCATGTCATGTGCAGTACCCACCATATATTGTGCTGTGCCCACCATATGATGTGCAGTGCCCACTTGTAATGTGCAGTGCCCAACATGTAATGTGCTGTGCCAGCCATGTCATGTGCTGTGCCCACCATATAAGGTGATTTGCCACCATGTGCTGTGTTGTGCCCACCATGTAATGTGCTGTGCAGTGCCCACTATGTCATGTGTTGTGCCCACCATGTAATGTACTGTATCCATGTATCCACCATTTAGTGTGCTGTGCCCACCATGTAATGTACTTTGCTATTACCCCCATGTATTGTACTATACTGTGCCCCCCCACAGACTCACCTCCCCTCTACCCTTTCTCTATCTCTCTCTCTCGCCCCCTTAACCCCCTCTCTCCTACCACTCTCTCTCTCTTTCCCCCCACTCTCTCTCGCACCCCCTCTTTCCTACCACTCACTCTGTCTCTCTCACCCTCTCTCTATCCCCATTTTTCTCACCCCCTCTTTCTCTCTCTCACTTTCACCCCCCTCTCTCTCTCATCCCCTCGCTTTCAGCCCCCTCTCTCTCTCTTTCGACCCCCTTCTCTCTCTCTCAGCCCATCTCTCACTCTCTTTAATTTATTTTAACAAAAAAATGTTTGCGTTTTCATTTTATTTTATTTTTTTTCATAAAAAGGCCCATCAAAATCCTCAGCACCAGGCCCATGATGCTCTTAATCCGGCCCTGTCCCCAGGCTCAGTCCTGGGACCAACCTTGTTCAATTTATTCATAAACAGCATTGAGGACGGAATCAGCAGTTCGATATAATTTTTTGCAGATGACACAAAATTGGGCAGGTCAATAACTGCACAGCATGAAGCAGATATCCTACAAAATTACCTGGACAAAATAACGGAGTGGGCTACGACATGGCAAATGAGGTTTAATGTGGAGAAGTGTAAGGTTTTGCACTTGGGGACTAAAAACATAAAAGCACAATACACGTTAGGGGGGGAACCCTTGGGGGAATCAAAAATGGAGAAAGATCTGGGAGTCTTGGTAGATGATAGACTAGGCAATAGCATGCAATGTCAAGCGGCAGCTGCCAAAGCCAGCAGAATATTAGCATGCATAAAGAAAGGGATGATAAGAGAATAAGACTATAATCCTTCCACTTTATAAAACTCTGGTCCGACCACATCTGGAGTATTCTGTCCAGTTCTGGTCGCCAGTCCTCAGGAGGGATGTGTTGGAGCTGGAGAGGATCCAGAGAAGGGCAACTTAACTAATTAGGGGATTGGAGGACCTTAATTATGAAGAGCGTCTGCAATCGCTTGATTTATTCTCCCTGGAGAAGAGACGCCTGAGAGGGGACATGATAGCAATTTATAAATATCTCAATGGTGATCACGGCATAGAAAAAAAGCTATTCAGTCGTAGGGAGTGCATGAGGACTCGAGGGCATACATTGCGATTAGAGGAGAAGCGTTTTAACCTCAGGCAAGGGGGGGGAGGGTTCTTTACTGTTAGAGCTACAAGATTGTGGAATTATCTACCACAAGAGGTGGTTTCTGCGGGAAGTATGGTGGCTTTTAAAAGACTCTTAGACGTACATCTTAAGGATCAGAACATTCAGGGGTATGTGAGATGATTACGGCCACACACACCTACACAGGTTGAACTGGATGGACTATTGTCTTTATTCAACCTCACCTACTATGTAACTATGTTACAACTACAGCCGCTGGTCCCAAATCCCCAGTCATGCGGGTATATGTTCCCAAACGCTGTACACTGCAGATTAGTTCCAGGAACGCCGCATAGCGTGCATTCCACGGATACCAGGAAGTGATGTCAAGACTCTGCAGCACCGGAAGTACGTCAACGCATTTTGCCCTCCCACTTGGGCTTTATCAAAGACACTATGCGGCGTTCCTGGAACTAATGTGCTGTGCACAGCGGGACTGCTTCTTCTTCTCATTTATGCATCTATTATCCTAATACATTGTAAGTAATATTTGATGTGGGAATAAATTTTGTTTTAACGGACTTCACTGTGTGGATCATTAATTTCTTTGGAGCTGCCCAGGGCCATTATTTTTAGGGGGCTGCAGTTACAGAGTGCCATTTTGGAGGAGACCCTTGCGGAGATATACTGTCCCAAGTCTTTTTGGTCCCCATTGAGAGGATTCATTGCCTGTCTTGCCCAGAGTAACCATTCATAAGGGGTCACAACAGGGAGCCAACCTGGAGGAATTCTTTTTTTGGTTTCAAGCTTCTTTCGAACCCAAAGGGGCCCATCGCTTCCGGTGAGTAGGGTCACAGAAGGGGATTGAGACACCCAGCACTGGATATCACTTTGGAGCACTTCAGCACATTTTTGCAGTACCACCAGAATTTTTATTTTTTTCATATAATCTTTATTTATTTTCATATAAGAACAAATAACAACAGTACAGGCGGTAGGAAAACAAAAAGGGCATCATAGGTGAATAGGCAGGTAATAAACAATTACAAGGTAGCATATACCAGCCAAGGGAACACACAAGGCAGCACAACTAAAACCAAGACTGACCATGAAATTCCATCTCACCAGCTGGCACGGTGTCCCGACTTTAGCCTGGTGCAAGTTGCCTAGGATAAGGGGTCCAGGAAGTCCCAGACATTGGATGGGGGGGCAGGGTGGGTTGGAAAAGGGAAAGAAGAGAGGGATAGGGCCAGGGGGAATAGGGAAGTGGTAACTAGGGCTTCATAAGAGAAAAACAGTTCCTAAACATTATGCAACATCTGGTGAGTTTGTGGCAGTCTAAACAGTGAACTAATGAAAATACAACCACAGAGGGGGGGGGGGGGGGCAATCTGGAAACAGCAGCAGCAAGAGCAGTAGCTCCAATCTAAGGGGACAGGTCAGCCTCCCATTTGCAGAAGTCTAATCATACAGTAATATGTGAGGTATAATTTATCCAGGTTGCCCACTTCTCGTAAAATTTATCATAGCGGTCCCTGCATCTGGCCATCCACTCCTCCGTGTCCATAATGTTGTTCACCATCTTAATCCAAGCCTCCTGGTTAGGAGTTAGGGTCTTCTTCCAGTAACTAGGAATTAGATGACGAGTGTGTTTAGAAGATGCGGCAAGACACTTTTTCTATATCGACTAAAAGGAATGGAGGACACATGCAGCAGGAAGTGCATTGGAACATTGAGTATGTCCACATCAAGAATCTAGGCATGGGCGTCCTACCAGAAGGGCTGCAGCAGCGGGCACTCCAACCACACATGCAGGAAGGTCCTACGCTGCCCACAGGCCCTCCAGCACCGATCTGATTGCCCAGGGAAGATCTGAGCTAGGCGGGCAGGGACCCGGTACCATTGGGTCAATACCCATTCTCCTGCATCCTGGTGTCTACCGTACTAGAGTGAGTCAGTTGGAACATATGACTCAGCTGCTGGTCCGTAAAAGTATAGGACAGGTCTCTTTCCCACTCCCTCACGAACAAGGGCTTCGGCACAGGCTCCCCAGAGAGCAGGAGCTGGTATAACAGAGCAATTGAGTGAGGAACAGGGTCTATGGCTATGCAAAGATTTCAAAAGAGGTCATCAAGGGCAGGGAGCGCACTCCAGATTTGAGGAGTCGCATGAAGTGGTGGAGTTGATGGTACCTCCAAAAGTCCATGGGGAACCCTCCGTACCGTTCCCGCAAGACCTCCAAGAGCACGAGCGCCCCTGGGCGCCCTGGACATACCAGCCACAGCGGATCTCCCCACCCCACGCCCACGTCCCGAAGAAAGAAAGATCCTCCTCTGGAGTGAACCACGGGAACCCCCCCCCCAGGGGTGCCAAGGGGGAGACCGGTGTGGATAAGGGTACCCTCTCATTCACCCTGTCCCATATGCGCAGGGCTTGTATGGTGGTAGGAGAAACCAGAGGAGAGAGACCCCTATGCGATTTTGAGAGCCATGGGACATGAGAGAGGTTATGGCCTGCCATGGTCTTCTTCATAGGTACCCAGAGCTTGTTCAGGATGTGGTGGTGCCAGTCCAGGACCCTCTGCAAGGCCACAGCCTCGTAATATCATCTCACGTTTGGTATCCCCAGGCCACACTACTGCTTAATGCGTAGGGCCAGACGAGGGCTCCGGCCACCCCAGACAAAGGGAACAATCAGGCTGTTAAGGCTCGAAAAGAAGGAACCCGGCAGGCAGATAGGCAGCATTTGTAAATTGAACAAAATTCTAGGCAGGATATTTATTTTCAATATGTTCACATGGGCAATCCATGTGAATGTAGATCTATTCCAGTCAGAGAGGTCACGCCGTATCACAGTCAACAAGGGTGCATAGTTATGAGTGTGTAGGTCAGCAGTGTTGTCTGGTAGGTACACTCCCAGATACTTCAACCTGGCGGGACACCAAGCGAAAGAGAAGGAGGACCGCAGTTGAATACACAGGTCCCGAGGGACATTGAGGGGAGGATCTCTGATTTGCTCAGATTGATCTTGAAGTTCGAAAGATGATGAAAGTCGTGGAGTTCTGACATAATGATCGGAAGGGTCGTCTGGGGGTATGTGACATAGAATAAAATGTCACCCGCATAAGCAGATAATTTATGTTCAGTGGAACCTATAGTGACACCCCTGATATCCGGGTTCGCCCTAACCCTGGAGAGCAAAGGCTCCAGTGTCAGAGCGAAAATGAGGGGCAACAGAGGACAGCCCTGCTGGATCCCGTTACGGATAGGGAAAGGCTCCCCACCAGAACTTTTTCTACTATACTGCACTATATATTGGACTTTTTAGCACTATAAGCACTTTATAAGTATTGCACCTAATATACCTATTTTTGCACTATTTTGCACAATATTATTGGATTTCTGCAGTTTTACAATATTTTATAAATATTGCACTTAATGTATGATATTTAAGCACTAGTGCACCTTCCTATTATTTATATAATTCATCTATTTGCAAGCGCTGTGTTTTCTTGGTAGTAGCACACTGTCTGTGTTTGGGGACTTGCCCTCGCACTTACATGACTGTCAAATTGGGATCAGCCGCTGTGTCCTAAAAGACATTAATAGGATTGCTTATAGCCACTTCGTACCCAATAGATATGAACAGGATTGCCTGCATACAGATGCACGGAACACTTGTCCTTTGAATGGGCAAAGACAGCCCTTCGTACGGATATACACTTGTTGCAATTTTAAAACCCTGTTTTATAAAAAAATAAAATAAATAACAAACATGTTATACTGACCTACCTGCTCTGTACAGGAGGTTTTGCAAAGAGCCCAGATCCTACTCTTCTCAGGGTCCCCCGCTCCTGCCTCCTGCCGGGTTTTCCCTCAGCGAACAGCTTGCTCTTGGGGTTCCCAAGGCGTGCTCCCGAGTTGCGGCTCTGTGTGTCAATTCACACACGGTACCATGGCCTGGCCCCGCCACCTCCATCTCCTGATTGACTCACTGGCTGTGTTTGACAGCAACAGGAGCCAATGGCTCCTGCTGCTGCCAAAAGGCAGTCAGGAGTGCGAGTGCTCTTGTGGACATCGCTGGATTGAGAGGGGGCTCAGGTAAGTATTAGGGGGGATTGGGGGGCTGCTGCACATAGAAGGTATTTTACCTTCATGCATAGAATGCATAAAGGTATAAAAAAAAAAACTTGTATCCTTACAACCACTTTACCAAAACTCGTGTGAATGAGGCCTAATATAGCTTTTTTATACCATTCACCCTGTAGATTGCGGGAGCAAAGTAAAAGTATTAGCTGGCAATGTGGCTGCCATTAAAAAGTATGTAAATCCAACATTTCATACTCTTGATATGTGTCTGCTGTACCATGTACTTGTATGAAAAGGTGTACTGTCCTCTTTGTATTGCTTCCTTTGTGTGAAATCCCTGGTGTTCCTGCCAGTCACTCTGCTTTCCTATTGAAAACTGACCACACTAAGCAGAAGAACACATCGTGGTCAGTTCTCTAGCTGTGCTGGGAACTCAGCCTGCTCTCCTCCAATAATCAGACTTATCCTGACACCCCCCTTGCACAGCCATTCTCTGGGAAGTTCAGTGTGACTCTGTTTCTACTCCCCCAGCTCTTAAGCAGCTGGGAACAGAGGGAATGTGATCAATTTTAAAAAAGGGGGGGAAAAAAGAGTATTACGTTTTTTTATATCTTCACACAAATGTTTTGCCCTTCGTTATTATTTTAAATTGAATTTGTTGTTTTTCAAGGTGAGGGTGTACAATCACTTTAAGGTGAAACCTAAGGAAAATACAGTTTAACTTTACTCTCAGTTTTCACTGAAGTATATGAAATACAACAGCAGTGAGTCAGTCTTAGCATTACCAGGCGAGATGAATTACCTGCATTCTGGAGCGTTTAAATGTTTTGCGGTCTTGTGGCAAGCTCTGCGACTGTTTGAATGAATTGGGTGCGTGCCCTCTGTGATATTGCTGGAAAAACGAAAGGAAAAAGGCAGAGCGTTACATAATGGTGATACAGAGACTTTCCTGAGTTCAGGCAGCTCTGTTGTGAGAACTGCCATTGGGTTACACATTCAAAGAGCACACGCAGTGATTTTTCCTGCAGACTCAGCTGATGATTGGAAGATTGTTCATTGTAATGTGGAGCCTCATTTATCAAAGCCTTTTTTATAAGTTAGGTCTGTGTTGCCTCATAGACTCAAACCCGTATTGGAAGATGACAGAGAATACAAGTGTGAATATGAGGGGTGAGTGTGATACAATACAGTAATTTCTCATAAAGACACTTTGGGGTTGGTTTACTAAACCTAGAGAGTGCAAAGTTTAGTGCAGCTGTGCGTGGGAGCCAATCAGCTTCTAACTTCAGTTTGTTCAATTAAGCAAGTTTTTATTTGACAAAAAAAAAACCTGGAAGCTGATTGGTTTCACCAGATTTTGCACTCCCCAGTTTTAGTAAATCCACCCCATAGATACACAGGGTCCATGTTTAGTTCTGTGGACAAAGGAAAAGTAAATATGAAGATAAGATACACAGCATCTACTCAAACACATGAAACAATTTACACGAGCACACACAGCATAAATAAAAAATAAAAAAATATGATAAATGAAAAATGAATAAAAGTTGACCTTGCCCCTTCCCTTCAGTCTTACACGGTTGCACCGGCTCCTCTACTGTACTGAAATTGCTTATTCTAATTTTACTGCACAGTGTGGGCTTCTCACAGTGTGTATCTGAAGCTGCAGCAGGTCAGATAGTGCGAGGGACATCCAGCGTCATCTAGCTCTTTCCTTTCCAGCTTGACTGTCCCTCACCTGCCCCTTTCATTCATTGGATTCCAGTTATTTCAGTTACGGAGGCTCAGCAGTACATGCAGTTTTTAGTGTGGTCTGAATGCAAATGTTGCCTTCCTAGGAATGCCCAGTCCTCCACATTGACACCTACCAATCAAGGCATTTTTTATTCTAATGCCTACAAAATGTCAGCAGACTGTGTACAACAAGGCTATGGGCTCTTGGGAGGAGAACTGGGGCAGGGTGTATTGTTTTGAGGAAGCTATGTACAGTATCCCGCCAGTGTTCTGTGGGATAATGCCTCCGACGATCAGCGTATGTGCAGTACGTAACGTCACTCCAGCTTATCTATTGATCAAGCTGGTGTGACATCAACACTGCGCATGCGCAGATTGTCGAGGCATTATCCCACGAAGTGCAAAGAGCGGAGAGAGAATCCAATTGTCAGATTCTGCATTGCTCTCTCTGCACATGCGCGAGACCTGAGTGACAGAATCCGTCCTGCAACACACTCAAATCCGCACTGCAAGATCTGCCCTGCAACATACCCAAATCTGCCCAACAACACGAGTATTCTGCCTGTGACTCCGCCTATGACATAGTTAGTCAGGTTGAAAAAAGACACAAGTCCATCCGGCTCAACCAATAAAAAACAAAAACCTGTAAAGAAAACCCAACCATACAATTCCATATATACAATCCGATACCCGCAGTTGATCCAGAGGAAGGCAAAAAACCCCAGCAAAGCATGATCCAGTTTGCTACAGAGGGGTAAAAAATTCCTTCCTGATCCCCCGAGAGGCAATCAGAAGTTCCCTGGATCAACTTTACTTATAAATATTAGTACCCATTTATATTATGTACACCCAGGAAAGAATCCAGGCCTTTTTTAAAGCAATCTACTGAGCTGACCAGAACTACCTCTGGAGGGAGTCTATTCCACATTTTCACAGCTCTTACGTTGAAGAAACCTTTCCATATTTGGAGATTAAATCTGTGTTGACCTTAACCACTTTACCACCGGAGGATTTTGCTGTCTTCCGTCCAGGCCACTTTTTGCGATTCGGCGCTGTGCGACTTCAACTTCAAACGAAATTTACGTCCTTTTTTTCCCACAAACAGAGCTTTCTTTTGGTGGTATTTGATCACCTGTGCGATTTTTACTTTTTGCGCTATAAACAAAAAAAGAGCGTTTATTTTGAAAAAATAACAATATTTTTAACATTTTTTTATATGAAATTCCCCCCAAAAAAGATGTAAAAACCAATTTTTTTAAAAATTTTTGGCCAATTTGTTTTATGCTACATATGTTTGGTAAAAAAAATCGCAATAAGCGTATTTTGATTGGTTTGCGCAAAAGTTATTGCGTTTACTAACAAAGGGAAAGATTTCTGTCATTTTTGGTGTTTTTTTTTTTAACGCGTAATGGCGGCGATCTGCGATTTTTTTTGCGGGACTGCGACATTGCGGCGGACAGACCGGACCCTTGACTGACATTTTTGACACTTTTGGGGGTACCAGTGACATTACTGCAGTAATCAGTGCTATAAATATGCACTGTTACTGTAAAAATGACACTGGCAGGGAAGGGGTTAATTTTATTGGAGAGGGAGGGGTTAATGTATGCCTGGTGCTTACTGACGTGTAGGGGGGGAGGTGACTGTGTGAGTCATGGACAGATCGGATGTCCAGCTATGCTGAACAGTCCGATCTGTCACTCCCTGTCACTATGGAGATCCGCCCGCTGTGTTTACACACAGCGGGCGGATCTCCAGACTCGATCCCCGACGATCGGGTAAGAGCAGCGGCGATCGCCGCTGCTCTTCCCCTGGCCCGACTCCCGCTGTGAATGAAAACAGCGGGAGCGAGCCTCCGGCGGCGCGCAAGCGCCGCCCAGAAGGGGGAGTGTCCAATCACGTTAATACTACGTGGCTGGACGATAACGAACCACTCTGCCGCAGTAGTATTACTGTGAGCGGTCGTAGAGTGGTTAAAATGAATAACTCAACACCAAGTTCACTATATGGACCCCTTATGTATTTATACATGTTGATCATACCCCCCCCCCCCCCTCTTAATCTTTTCTCATAGCTGAGCTCCTCTATGCCTCTTATCAGTGGTTGCCCTTCTCTGCACTTTCTCCAGTTCCCTGATATCCTTTTTGTGAATTGGTGCCCAAAACTGAACTCCATATTTCAGATGAGGTCTTACCAATGATTTGTACAGGGGCAAAATGATATCTCTCTCTCTGGAGTCCATGCCTCTGTTAATACAAGAAAGGACTTTGCTTGCTTTGGAAACCGCAGCTTGGCATTGCATGCTATTATTAGGCTTATGATCTACCAGAACACCCAGATCCTTCTCCGCTATGGATTCCCCCAGTTCTACTCTGCCGAGTATGTATGATGCATGCAAATTCTTAGCCCCCAAGTGCATAACTTTACATTTATCAACATTAAACCTCATTTGCCACATAGTTGCCCAATGAAACAGTGCATTGAGGTTGGCTTGTAAGTTGGAGACATCCTGTAAAGAAGTTATTCCACTGCAAAGCTTAGTGTCATCTGCAAACACTGAAATGGTACTTTTAATCCCAGACCCTATATCATTTATAAATCTATTAAAAAGTAAGGGTCCCAAATAAAAAGAATTTTCAAAAAAAAAAAAAAAGTAAGGGTCCCAAAACTGAACCTTGGGGTACACCACTGATACCCTTAGACCATTCAGAGTAAGAATCATTAACCGTTACTCTCTGAATGCTATCTTTTAGCAAATTTTCTATCCATTTACAAACGGATCTTTCCAAGCCAGTAGACTTTACCTTACACATTAGCCATATGTGGGGAACTGTGTCAAACCCTTTTGCAAAATCCAAGTATACTACATCCACAGCCACCCCTCTGTCCAAGGTTTTACTTACCACCTCATAAAAAATAAATCAGGTTTGTTTGACAACTTCTGTCTTTCATGAATCCATGCTGTCTGTTGCTTAAAATATTTTTTTCCAGTAAGAACTCATCTATGTGGTCTTTTATTAAACTCTCCAGTATCTTCCCGACTATAGAACTTAAACGAACAGGTCTAAAGTTACTTGGCAAAGACTTTGATCCCTTTTTAAATATAGACACCACATTGGCCCTATGCCAATCCAGTGGTACTATTCGAGTCCTTAACAAGTCCCTAAAAATTTGAAACAAAGGCTTTGAAATTTCAGCGCTCAATTCTTTTAGGATGCTTGGGTGGATGCCATCTGGTCCAGGTTCTTTATCCACCTTTATTCTGTCTAAATATTTCTGGACCATATCAGATTTGAGCCATTGTGGATCATTTGGGACTGTGTGAATACCATCCTCATTCTGGTCATGAGCTCCCCCATGCTCCTTTGTATATACAGAGCTGAAGAAAGTATTTAATAAATTTGCCTTCTCTTTGTCCCCGGTCACCCACTCCTGATTATTTTGTAAAGGGCCTACATGCTCAGACCTGACCTTTTTACTAATAACTTATTTGAAGAATTTTTTGGGGTTTGTCCTACTATCTTTTGCAATCTGTTGTTCCTTTTGAATTTTTGCGTCCTTGATTTCCTTTTTACAAATTCTGCTATATTCTTTATAACAATTAAACAATTATTGTGTTCCTTTTTTTATATTTTTTAAAAGCTCTTTTCTTATTATTTATAGCTTTTTTAACTTTGGCCGTGAGCCACATAGGTTTTATTTATTTTTAGCCTTTTAAATGTATTGCCCATAGGAATATACTTTGCAGTGAGTTTGCATACAGTCTTTTTTAAAAATTCCCATTTCTGTTCTGTGTTCATCAAAGCCAATATTCCGTCCCAGTCTAAATCCTGGAGAGCAGCCCTCATCCTTGGAAAATTTGCTCTCTTAAAGTTAAGGGTTTTTATATTTCCTATATGCGTTTTTTGCTTACAGCTAACATTAAATTAAATCATATTATGGTCACTGCTACCCAGATGTTCTTTTATATGAACATTATTAATAAGCTCTGCATGGTTTGAGATTACCAGGTCCAACAGAGCATCATTTCTAGTCGGTGCCTCAATAAACTGTACCATAATTGTACCAAAATTGTCTTGTAATAGGTTTATACATTTTGCCCTTTAACTTTTCCAGCAATGCCATTACTCCAGTCAATGTCTGGGTAGTTAAAATCACCATTATTATTACTGTTCCAGCCCTTGCAGCCCTTTCTATCTGTGCAAGAAGCTGAGTCTCCACCTCCTCATTAATATTGGGAGGTCTATAACAAACTCCAATGATAATCTTAGTATTATGCACACCCATGTACATTTCAACCCATACTGCTTCAGACTCATCACACTCTCCATCTACTAGGTCCTCCTTCACACTCACTTTGATATCACTTCTCACATAGAGACAGACACCACCACCCTCCGTTTTACCCTGTCTTTCCGAAAGAGAGCATAGCCAGGAATATTAATAGCCCAGTCATGTGAAGGATGAAGCCAAGATTCAGCAATACCAATTAAATCATAGTTCTCGTGCACCAGAGTTTCCAACTCACCTATTTTGCTTGGCAGTAGTGATGAGCCGAACACTCCCCTGTTCAGTTCCCACCAGAACATATCAAACAAGGGAAATGTTCTAGCGAACATACGAACTCCAGTAAAGTCTATGGCACACGAACATGAAAAATCAAAAGTCCTAATTTTAAAGGCTTAAATGCAAGTTATTGGCCCAAAAAGGTGTATGGGGACCTGGGTACTGCCCTGGGCGACATGAATCAATGCAAAACATTTTTTTTTTAAATGATTGTTTTTACAGGAGCAGTGATTTTAATAATGCTTGAAGTGAAACAATAAAAAAAAATTTCCAATAAATATCGTGCCTGGGGGGCCCCCTTAATGTGCCTCTAAAGTAGCGCATATGTGCGATGTTTGTAGCCTGCTGCAGCAATACTGACATTTCTAATGGGAAAAATTTCATTTTAACTTGCTCGCGGCTGTAATGTATTGTTGGCTACATACAGGTAAAAAAATCCCCCCCCCCCCAGTCCATACCAGACCCCTCGGGTCTGGTATAGATTTTAAATTAAAAAAAAAAAAACAGTGTGGGGGTCCCCCTAAAATCCATACTAGACCCTTATCCGAGCACACAGCCTGGCAGGCCAGAACAGGGTTGGGGGCGAGTGAGCACCCCCCCCTGAACCATACCAGGCCACATGCCCTCAACATGGTGGGTGGGTGCTTTGGGGCAGGGGGGCTGGGGTTGTGGGGGTCTGCGGGGGGAGACTTATCAGAATCTGGAAGCCCCTTTTAACAAGGGGGCCCCCAGATCCCGGCCCCCCCTATGTGAATGGATATCGGGTACATCGTACCCCTACCCATTCACCAAAAAAGTGTACAAAAAAAATAAAGACAAAAGCCAGTTTTGGAAAAGTCCTTTATTAAAAAATAAAAAAAATAGTGTCCCCCGATGATCAGTCATCCGTCCACCTGAAAAATAAAAAAAATAAAAAAGAAGAAGAAGCTCCTGCTTCTCCGGACGTTTCCCGCACTCTGAGCTGCTTTGATTTTCACAGCTCTTTTATAGTGACCTCAGTAATGTATTCACTGCACCTAAGCAGTGCATTGTGGGGCGGCTTGTGACATCAGATCCCTATAAAAGAGCTGTCACAATAAAAGCAGCTCAGAGCGCGGAAAGCATCCGGAGAAGCAGGAGCTTCTTCTGCTTTTTTTTTTTTTGGGCGGACAGGCGACTGATCACTTTTTTTTTTATTTTTTAATAAAGGACTTTTCCAAAACTGGCTTTTGTCTTCATTTTTTTTTTGTACACTTTTTTGATGAATGGGTAGGGGTATGATGTACCCGATATCCATTCACATAGGGGGGCCAGAATCCGGGGTTTCCTTTGTCAAAGGGGGCTTCCAGATTTCCGATAAGCCTCCCCCCTGCAGACCCCCACAACCACAGCCCACGGTTGTCGGGAAGAGACCCGGGTCCCCATGAACATGGGGGCAAGGTGCTTTGGGGTGGGGGGCAGAGCCTGTATAGGATTGTGTATATGGGATTGTATGGTTGGGTTTTCTTTACTGTTTTTTGTTTTTTATTGGTTGAGCCAGATGGACTTGTGTCTTTTTTTTACCTAACTATGTAACTATGACATGTGGGTGAGTGGAGGTGTGACTCCCAGAATCCATACAGGGTGTGTTTGCGGGCCTGGACCCCCACTCACCTGCATGTCATATTAGCACACAGCAGCTGTGTCCATGCAGTCGCATGTCCCCTAGCACAGGGATGCAAGCAACACCTGTGAATTTCCATACAGGGAAGACATTGACCTGCATGTGGCCCCGCAGTAAAGCACCCTGTTTGAAGAAGCACTTATGCGTAACTAACATGTGCTCTCTGGTGTGACTGAACCCTAAGGAGGTTTCAGAGTTGCAAATCTGAAATTGTGACAGGATATAAAGGACCTTCCCCCTTCTTATCTTTTCCCATATCACTCTTACCTTATTCACTGGACTGACCATCATAATCATACTCACACCCCAAGTAAATCCAGCATTGCTTTGCAGTATCCCCTATTTCACTGCTGCTCACTCATCTTCTTCAAGATTTAAGAAAAGACAGGCGGCCTGTGATGACTCGCTGTGGTACATGGGCTTTAGATCGCACTGAAGCCCCTTGTAATGACATTGAATCCCAGGAGGCTGAAGGCAGGTGGCTGACAGCATTCTCACGTAGGCAAAGCCAGAAGCGCAGACTGGGTACCATATAAAAAGTATTTCTAAAATAAATAAATTAATAAAAAATCTAGTTCTGTGAGTACTTGTTTACATGGGCAGCAAAGAGACATCAAAAACATGTGGCTACATTTTTACTGCCCCCCCCTGTAACCGCCCACATAAAACCTATCACGGAAGCCAGAGGGGTTTGCAGCCGTGGCAAATTTAGCTCTGCATGTTGATTTAGACAGGCAGCACCGCCTGTCAAACTCATTTACTGAAGTCAACGAGACCACATCATGGTTGCAGCACAGCATTTAAATGCAATTAAATGCAAAATCTGCCTTCAACTTAAAAAAAAAAAAAAAAACAGGCATTCAGTGGGCAATAGTATCATTATTACAGTACCTCCTCAATGCTTGGAAGCATCTGCTCTATCAGCCTCAGAAATGAGAAAATGTGATCCACCGTGGATCGCTTTCAAAGGGGTAGTAGAGACTGCCAACTATAAATGAGGCCTAACAGGAGGGGGGAAGGAAAATATTGAAAAGTGATTGAAGAGGGCGAAGGTCCATTTACCACTGAAAATATAAATGTTTCAGAAACAAAAATGTGCAATTGTGATCGTGGAAAAATCTATAGTCACCTCCAGCCACCTCTATCATCCAGCACCGAACTTCATATGCCATTCCATAGATCCCACGTGTGTAAGTAGATCATAAGGGTTTTTAAATGATATTTCACCCTTCTGGAAATGAAAAAATTCTCTGGAAATACCCAAATTAAATTTTGGAATAAATAATATTTCACTCTCTGTGTCACATTAGGGATACACACTTCCCTTTACTTCCTGTCCTTTAAACACAACAGGAAGTGGAAGGAATTTCTCTCCTAAAGCTTAACTCACATGGTACAGAGGCTTGTACAGTGTGAAGAGGGCCTGTGCTTATGCGGTCAGGATTGCGAAGCGTATACATGCAGCTGCCTGAACAAGATAAATACAAAAAATTAAGGAAGCACTTTAACAACTTGCCATTCGCCGCATAGCAAATTTACTATATACTATATATATATATATATATATATATATATATATATATATATATATATATATTATATATATATATATATATAAATATATATATATATATATACGTGATTGTGCACTTCCAGATATTAAGCGCGAGTGCATGCAGCCGGGGGCTCGCTCTCTCTGTGATTTTACACACTGGGAGCTAATCAGTGGGTCCTGTGTATCCGATGTCCACCAGCACCGCTGATCGTTCAGTACACTGACAGAATGGCAGTCTGCCTATATACTATAAACAAGGCAGATTGGCATTGGGTTGTACACCCTATCAAGTCTATGCTTCTATCAAAAAATATTGCTGCTAACCACTGCACTTTTTTATCTATATTAAGCACTTTTAGACTTTTATATTTATTTATTTGCACAAGCACACTTTATTGAGACACCAATGTGTTGAGCGCAATATATTCACTATTTTCTATTGTCACAGCATTCCATGCTTTTTGTTTGCAGCTCACAGTGTGGAAGCAATTCCAATTATTCAATCAATTATTCAATTTATTTTTAATGTTCACTAACACTTAAGTGGCTGCTATAGCCCTATTACATAGTTAGTTGGTTTATTCATGTGCGCAGTTCTTTTTGGTTTTTACCAATTTTTTCTCCTACGCCCCATTAATACCCATCATACCATAAGAGCATACCTAATTAATAAAATAAACACACAACAAGTTTGTGGAAAAGTTTAAGCCGCGGCCCCTTTATTGGGTCAAAAAACATTTTAATTATGAAATGAACTTTAACCTTTATTACCAAACAATTGTTAACCATTAGAAGACCAACATGCTTAGTCACTTAGACTCAAGCAGCAATATCTTATACCAACCAAATAACAGTTTACCAACCACTGTCCACCCACAAAGACATTGCCCAAAAGCCAGGTTACCAACCTGGCCCCAACCCACCACCGCGGCCTAAACAATCACTCTTTACAATCCAGCATTGAAAATGCCCTTACCAATATCTTAGGAAATGTACCAAAAACATTCCTCCCAAATCTCTGAAATTATAAAGGGGGACATCCTTTAGCACACAGTAAATAGCAAAGGACATGTCCCCAGTAACAGGGACCTCAAAGATCTAATATGAAGAAAATGATTGGCTAAACAACACAAGTGCATTTTTCTTACCTCTACTTATCCTTTGAAATCGCTTCTCAAAATAACAAATGCAGTAATGGAGAGGCTGGAAAAGAAGTTTAGTGCAGCATAACACTTTTGGCAGAAAATTAGTACATTTTGTTTAGAGATGTACACATCAGACCAAAACGAGGGACAACTAAAGCTGCATAAGTGACAGAGGAATTTTGAGTGACATTTGAGCTCTATGCCAAACACTGCTAGACCTCTGATGAAACTCTCCAGTTCACAATAGAGAAAAATGAAGTCACTATTAATGAGTATACAGTAAATCAGCATATCAATCAATTCACATTTTATGGTAACTTTACCATGACCTGAAGCCCAGGCATAGAAAACCACTTATTTGTAGACAGAGCAGTTCCCATTTTATTAGAAGGCCTAATCTTTTTAATCCACCTAAATTATTCCTTTTCAGGTGACCAACATCGATATCCAACATAGCTCACACTTGCAAATAGGAAATATAAGCAGCCAGCTATTCCACATATATATATATATACCCCATATACCCTGCAAGAGAACTGGAATTTTACAGGAAGAAAAATAAAATCCTCTGCACCAGAAAACATATGAATGTCAACTGTTCATAATATTTTTTTTTATTTTTTTAATAATAATTATAAAAGACAGGGACTTCCGTAATAAATGCAAAGAACATAAAGAGCAGGGAGCCCAGCTATGTCCTGATCCTCTCTCTATGTAGCAGCTGCATATCCTGAACCATCAACATCTTTCACGGACAGATTTAAATTATGATTCTGATAAAGGAGAGCTATTCACATAGAACAGAAAAAAGAAGGAAAGCCTTGCGAATAGTTAAAATTGCTGAATCAGCTCTATTGTGAATGGCCTAAGGTATAAAATGATAACTGCCCATTCTTGTCTTGCTAATACGATTCTGACAACAATTCTGTCCTGCAAGTCAACAACTTACCTCAACTAACCAGACTAAACTGAGTGGGAAAGCAGTTCTAAAGTGTTATTTTATGCAGAAGAACAATTTTTGTATTGTTTAACATGTGGCTGTATCATATATATTTTTTCTCTACATAGATGCACTGGAAAGCTCCTGAAGAAGCGAACTCTTTCGTGAAACATGTAGAGCGTATGCAGTGTGGTCAAGGTGATATCCCCGCTACTCTAAGAGTTTGGATACCTCTATCTGTTGTGGCTCTCTAGCACACACAGAGCTCTTTAGTATACAGTATATATTTACACTACAATCCACACCTAATGTGCATATACAAATTTTAGATGAATTTTTGGTATAATATTTTTATGATATTGTTAATTATTAAAAAATGCTATTTTATTGTACAAGTTGTGTTAGAGTTTCTGTGCCTAAAAAGTCCAGATTTTAGATTCCAAACATACTATGAGTGGGAAAGCAGTTCTAAAGTGTTTTATATGCAGAAGAACAGATTGAATCCATAGCAGTAGTGAAAATACATGACATGTTGAATGCAATTTGTGACCCCACAGCAGAATATAAACATAGCATCTAAAGTCCTTTTCGGAACTCCTTGCTAAAAGCGAAAATTATATGCAAAGTCCTTGTGTCTCTTTCTAAAAAGAAACTCCTCCTAACCAGTGATGGAAGTAACTGCGTTTAAGTAAACGGCGTTACTTTTGAGGGTTACGAGTAATCTAACTGAATACTCGTGCCCTCCCTGTAACGCCGGTGCCGCTACTTCAGCTGCGTTACCGCAATTACATCTACTGCCACTAGATGGCAGTAGTGTAATTGTAATTCCCCCTCTCCTCTATGACCGCGGCCGGCGCTGCCCGCGGTAGTGGAGAGAGAGAGGAGGAGGAGACTTGATGAGGAGAGGCGAGCGGCAGAGCACAGCACGCCAGGCCCAGGAGGGCAGAGCATGCAACCAGCCGACCACCATTGCCACTTTTCCAGCCACACCACCACCAGCAGCCAGCCAGACAGCAGCAGCACAGCAGGTACCAAAAAAACAAAATACGGTTACTCACAGACTCAGTCACAGTCAGGACTCAGACCCCCACCACCACCAGTGTGCCACACCGCAACCACCACCAGTGTGCCACACCGCCACCACCACCAGTGTGCCACACCGCCACCACCAGTGTGCAACATCGCTGCCACCACCACCACCAGTGTGCCACACCGCCACCACCACCAGTGTGGCACACTGCCACCACTACCAGCAGGGGCTGACTGGCAACTTTTGGCCCAGGGGGCAAGTACAAACCAGAGGCTCATGGTGCAGCGACTCGGCCCCCCCCCCCCCCTCACAGTCTACCTCTTCCCAGCCTCCTCCTGACCCCCATTCCAGGCTGAAGCTCCGCTCCAGGTACTCTCTACCCAACGGCCGAATCTGGGTTCCCGACCTAGTCAGTAGGGGGCAGTTGGGAGAAGCTGGGACAGCTCGGTCGGGGCTGCCTGGGGCAGAAGAGTCTCCAGTGGGGCATGGAACCGGCCTCTGCTCAGACACAGTTTACACCGTCCATGCTGGGGGGGTGAGGCCTGCACTCTGTCCTTGTCTTCACACCGCACTCAGTAGGTCAGTGGCGGGGACTTTTTACTTCTCTTCACCAGGAATCCTTTAGGCATGTCTGCTGCAGAAGCAGTGCAGCCTTTTTACGGAGCCTCAGAGCGGCCTGGGGGGCAAATGCCCCTCTGCCCCCTGGCCCAGTCCTCCCCTGACTACCAGTGTGCCACACCGCCGCCACCTCCACCACCAGTGTGCCACACTGCCACCACCAGTGTGCCACACCGCCACCACCAGTGTGCCACACCACCAGTGTGCCACACCGCCACCACCAGTGTGCCACACTGCCACCAGCAGTGGGCCCCACCGCCACCGCCACCACCAGTGTGCCACACCACCAGTGTGCCACACCGCCACCACCAGTGTGCCACATCACCACCACCAGCAGCCAGCCACTTCAGGCAGCAGGTACCAAAAAACAAAAAAAACAAAACAAAATACAGTTACTCACACAGTCAGGAGGACGCAGACCCCCACAGTGTGCCACACCGCCACCACTATTAAAGATCTTATAGAACGTAATTGCATTATAGAATGGTAAAAAAAAAGTCACAGTTACTTTGCTGAGTAACTAATTACTTTTTCAATGTGGTAACTGAGTCACTAACTCAATTACTTTTTGGGAGAAGTAATTTGTAACTGTAACTAATTACTTTATTAAAGTAAGATGACCAACACTGCTCCTAACAGTTTTGATGTAAGAGTGTGCAAGCAACCACTTTAAAACATGTCATATAAAGGCCAAAAGCGTTCTGCAGAGTCCTCAAAAGGAGAAGCATCTCAGTGGCATAGATAATTTGGGTTGTTTAAGCAAGGGAATCGAATATTATATCAGAAATACCTGCAAGCTAAAAACTGGTGTTATGGACATATATTGGGCTGGGGTAACCGGTGTCCTGAAACATTAGAAGCATGGCAGAACAAAGCATCTGCTAATAAATATTTTGCTACCCTGAAAATGTCTTACTTTAACCTAAATATTAAATGATGACTAGGAAGGACCAGATATCTTAGACAGTTAACTTGATAAAAAAAAAAAACACTATTCTAACATTCATCACTAAGAGACTCTGGTAGCTCAACTGCTCCAAAGTGCCACAGCCACAAAACCAGGGCCACTGATAAGCCAGTACAATCGGTCCTTTTGTACCAGGCCCGGGTCCAATTGACTTTAACAGGGGGGCCCGGGCAGCTTCACCATTTATCTATTTTAGTGCAGCAGATTTACAGTTCCTATGCTTGCTGGACCTTAAATGACATTTCTCTGGGCCCCATCAATCCAGCAGAGGGGCCCAGGTGACAGGAGCAGAGAGCGGACTATTTTTTTATTTTCGGGCTCGCAGGCTGATATAGCAGGCGCCACAGCACGCTGTCCCGGCCGGCCGCTCACTGTCTTTTCCCGGCGGAGGGATCTACCTGCCTTCTTCAGCAAGTGCTGAGAAGGGAGGAGGCCAAGGCAGAGGCAGAGGCTGTACATGTGTGGACAGAGCGGAGATGACAAAGCTGGGATGTAGCTGAAAATATGTTTCAAATATGTGCTAATATCATATGACATAAAAAATTGAAACTACCGCTATTTTATACTCTAGGATCTCTGCTTTCAGAAAACATATATTGTTTGGGGGTTTTTACACAATCTTTAGGCCTAAAATTATTTCATAACAAAAAATGCAAAAACAGCTTTGGCAGCCTTGCTGTAGTGGCATGAGTCCCAGATGGAGAGGTGCACTGTAGTAGCTTCCCCCTTAGCTTTGCCGTGGTGTGCAGCGGAGGGAAGGAGTCCCGGATGGAGAGATGCGCTGTATTATAGCGCATCAGGAGACCCGAGGGGAAATCATAAAGATCTCCCATGATCTTGATAAAAGTGTTAAGACCGCCGCCACTGTCATTGCCAAGCCTTAACACTTTCATCACTGTGGTTAGCAGGTCTCACTATTCTTCCCTACGTCCTCCACGCTGAGAGCATGGCATCAAAACTAGGGGTTATTACTGCATAAACTGGCACCAATACTAGGCTTTAATACTGCGTAAACTGGCACCAATACTAGGGGTTATTACTGTGTAAACTGGCATCATTAATAGGCTTTATTACTGAATAAACTGGCACCAATACTAGGGGATATTACTGTGTAAACTGGCACCAATACTAGGGGTTATTACTGTGTAAACTGGCATCATTAATAGACTTTATTACTGTGTAAACTGGCACCAATACTAGGGGCTATTACTACATAACTACCACCATTAGTAGGGGTTATCACTGCATAAACTGGCACCAATACTTGGAGCTATTACTGCGTGAGCTGGCACCAATACTAGGGGTTATTACTGCATAAGCTGGAATCAATACTAGGGGTTATTACTGCATAAGCTGGAATCAATACTTGGGGCCATTACATAAAATGGCACAAATACTAGGTGTTATTACTGCATAAACTGACACAAATATTAGGGGTTATTACTGCGTAAACTGGCACCAATACTAGAGGTTATCACTTGGTAAACTGTTTGCTGAAATTGCTTTAAACTATAAAGAACAGTTTTTAACAGTTTTCCTCTTTCTCGGGTCTGAAGCAATACCCGAGGAAGAAAGGAGAACTCTTGAAAGCTTGTCTTTTAGGTGTTAGGTTAGTACAATAAAAAGGTATCATTGCATACTGCTTAAGTCCCGGTTTACACTATAGCGATGACAGACATGGCATGTGTTTCAGAACACACTGCTCTAAAAAAATTACATGCAATGTCTGTGTGATGCAAATATAGCCATACAGATTGTAGGGCTGAATTCACATCTGATTCCGATATAACATGCACAGGACCCTTTTTTGGGTCCGCAGCAAAATCGGATCGCATAGTGGTTCGCACTAATGCGATCCGATCCATGTCCGAACTGACAGTTCGCACTGCGATATGCAAACTGATGTGGGGGGGGGGGGTCGTTACCTTTGTATTGACAACCCCAGCGATTCCAATATGGCAGTGTGAACTGCCTGCAATTTGATGTGGATTCGCAGGGTTCCCGCATTGCATATATGTGAATCGGCACTTACTCTCGTATTTTGTAAACTTATTTATATATATATACATATACATACTTATTTAGTTTTTTCGGTGGTATGATATAGTGGTGAAAATTATGAGTGCCCCCCTAGTTTTGACTGTGGTATCTTATGTGCACCCCCCACCCCTATATATTGTTCCTAGGATCGCAACTGCCTGATAGAAACACCAAAACCCAAGAATGACTGAATCACATAGTTTCCAATAAGGTGGTTCTGAAAAGATACATTGTTGTCTGTTTATCAAGCAGCGAAAAATATCCGCTGCTGAGTTCTCAGGCAATCTCAGAGGAGAGCTCTCTCCTCTGAGTGTCTGTTTATGAAGAGGTGTAGATCACTTCTCCTTTTGAGAAGTGAAGTGATCTACAAACGCTTTGAACTGTGGAGAATGCCTCCTGAAAAATCAGTGAAACACAGAGGTGTCAGTTTATTAGGCTGCGGAGTACACGGACATTCTGGTGGGTGTGGCGCTGCTTGCTAGTTGGCTAAATTCAGTGTGGTGATTGAAATAAATTACAAATTTATACATTACCAAAAAATATATACGACCACATATGTGCTTGCTCCTTACGTATACAAAAATAAAGTGACAAGTGCCATGTTAAAAAAGTGACAAAATATTATATATAAATATTAATCCTTAAAATATTATATAGCAATATTAACTACCTCAATGCTGGGCACTTAAACCCCCTTCCTTCCCACACCAATTTTCAGCTTTTAGCACTGTTGCATTTTGAATGACAATTGCGCGGTCATGCAACACTGTCCCTAAACCAAATCTGTGTAATTTTTTGACCACAAATAGAGCTTTCTTTTGGTGGTATTTGATCACTGCAAGGTTTTTCTTTTTTGGTACACAAATAAAAAAAGACCAAAAAGTTTGAAAAAAAAAAGTTTTTTTGTTTTATGTTATAAAATTTTGTAAATAGATACGTTTTTTCCTGCACCGATGAGCACTGATGAGGCCGCACTGACAGGCAATGATGAGGAGGCACTGATGGGGTGGCACTGATGGCGTGGCATTGATGGGGTGGCACTGATATGCAGCACTGATGGGCACTGATAGGTAGCACTGAAATGCAGCACTGATGGGCACTGATATGTGGCACTGATAGGTAGCACTGATATGCAGCATTGGTGGACAATGATAGGCAGCGCTGATGGGCACTGATTGGCAGCACTGATAGGCACTGATCGGCGACACTGATGGGCACTTATAGGTGGCACTGATGGGCACTGATCGGCGGCACTGATCGGCACTGATGGGCGGCACTGATTGGCACTGATAGGCAGCACTGGTGGGCAATAATGAGCACTGGTGGGCAGCACTGATAGATGGCAATAATGGGCACTGGTGGGCAGCACTGATAGATGGCATTGGTGGGCAGCATTGATAGGGAGGGCACCACTGGCAGGCTCTCTGAGCCCTGATTGCCATCCCTAGTGGCCATGGTGGGCATCCCTGGTGGTCATGGGTGGGCATCCCTAGTGGCTCTAGTGGCACCCCCCCCTCAGGGCTGCACTGGTAATCAATGTTCTGATTACCAGCACAGACCCCCCCTGTGATCAGTGAGTAATTAGTAAGGGTCCTTTCACACGGCCGCTCCGTGTGTCCGCAAATCATCCTATTTTTTTGCGGATGATTTGCGGACATAATGTAAGGGAATGGCACTGCGGATGTCAGCGGAATACCATCCGCTGACATATGATTTTCCTCCTTTCAGTTCTGTTCCGTTTTTTCGAATGGAACAGAACCCTATTTTTTCATCCGTGTAAAAAACGGAAAGGAAGGAAAATCAGATGTCAGCGGTATCATCCGCTGACATCCGCAGTGCTATATACTTATGTCCGCATATCATCCGCAAACGGATGGGATGATATGCGGGCACACGGAGAGGATGACACAAATGTCCCGCAGCGGACTAAAGCAGCGGAGCGGCCGTCTGAAAGGACCCTATAACTCACTGATCCCCTGGCTGCAGCACAGATCATCTTCTTCTCCTCATTGACAGGATCTGTGTGAGGAGAAGAAGAGATCAAAGCCGTTACAACGGCTGTATTTACATTACATGACGGCTGTAATTGGACACAGCCGTCATGTGATCAGGAGGGCCAATCACAGGGCCCTCCTGCCAAAACCTGTTGCTCTGTGTCCGAGGGACACAGGCACATTGAGATTGCGCCGATGCGCGTGCCCGCGGCGGCGCGATCTCGCTCCTTCTGCAGGACATTCGGGAACGTCCGATCAGAAGGACGAGACTCCCACCCGGTCGTATATGTAGAGTGGCCGGGTGGGAGGTGGTTAACCACTTCTGGACCGAAAGATTTTCCCCCTTAATGACCAGGCCATATTTTGCGATTCGGCACTGCGTTACTTTAACGGACAATTGCCCGTTCGTGCGATGATGTCCCCATATAAAATTGATTGATCTCCTTTTTTTTCCCACAAATAGAGCTTTTTTTTGGTGGTATTTGAGCACCTGTGCGATTTTTATTTTTTGCGCTATAAACAAAAAAAGAGTGACAATTCTGAAAAAAAAAAACAATATTTTTCACATTCTGCTATATAACATTCCCAAAAAAAATGTAAAAATGAAACTTTATTAACAGTTTAGGCCAATTTGTTTTCTGCTACATATTTTTGGTAAAAAAAAAATCGCAATAAGCGTATTTTGACTGGTTTGCGCAAAAGTTATCGCGTCTACTAACTACGGGAAAGATTTATGTCATTTTTATTGTTTTTTTTTTACTAGTAATGGCGGTGATCTGCGATTTTTTTGCGGGACTGCGACATTGCGGTGAACAGATTCGACCCCTGACTGATATTTTTGACACTTTTTGGGGGACCAGTGACATTACTACAGTAATCACTGCTAAAAAATATGCACTGTTACTGTAATAATGACACTGGCAGGAAAGGGGTTAAATGTGTACCTGGGGGTGTGTTTCTAACTGTGGGGGGCGTGGCTTGTGAAATGATCACAGAGACCAGTGTTCCTATATAGAAGGATCACAGGCACTATATGATCATTGCAGAGAGAAGAATGGTCAGCTTCACACACACACACATATATTTTATATACACATTATATATATATATATATATATATATATATATATATATATATATATATATACACATAAACATAGCAGGGGGACATGTTTACTGTCTTGGGGGGCTGATCGAGAAAGAAGGAAGTCAATAATCTTCCTTCTTCCCCCTCAGTTCTCCGGGGATTCTGTCTTCTCTCCCCGATTTTCCACCTCTAGGCTGGAGAATCTGGGAGGATGAATTCTGACAGAGATCACCAGTGAGGTGCTGATATTACACCTTACTACCTTACTAAACTGGCCATTTCTTGTTTCTGGTAATGACAGATTCTCTGTGTGCGGAAGTTATCAGCGGAGAACATGTTCTCCCCCGATCATCTCTGTTTCATAAACCGATAATGATCTAGGATGAGCTGCGATCATCAGGATCACAGCTCATCTCAGTTTCGTAAACGGACACTATTGTCTTTTTCAGAAGTCTAAGGCTTGGTTCACACTAAAAGCTTCAAAGTCGCTCGACTCTGAAACCACCCCATACAGCGCGACTTCAGCAGGAACCTTTTTTCTAAGTCGGAGCGACTTGAGTCGCTCCATATAGAACGGTTCTATTGCACTGAATGGAGCGTGACTTGTCAGGCGACTAAGTACTGTATTGAATTGAGAGGAAGAGGAGCATTGAAGAATGCAGATCTCTGTGGCTGAGCCCCAGAGGGGACCATGTAGATACACCAAAAGCCTTCCAATGCTTCACAATTGAATCTTCATGCTACTTATGAAGAAAATAAATTTGAGATGACCATCAGGAACTGACACATTATTCAACTCATTGGATTCTTCAGGAATTACAGCTAGAGGTGAAAACCTAAAAAAACAAATGGAGGAACTATATGAGGTGGGATCCTCTCTTCATACATTTCTTTAGAAAATTATAAAATGCTATCATGCCTACATTTCATGTTCTGTGAAACTATTGTTCTCTATTGTGTACTATATGTGCACTGCTCTTTTACTTTTCCTAATAAAACAAAGTGGAAAAAAGTAAAATAAAATATATATTTAAAACACAAAATCAGGCAACTCATTCACAGATTTAAACTGACAAGCCTTAAACAGCCTAATTCTTGTAAAGGAAGTAAATAAAACCCTCAGAAAAAGCCAAAAAGAACTTTGCTTATTGGGATTTTTGTGAGAGGTCCAACAACAAAATAAAAATGTACAAAGTTTATTACAAAATGTTTTAAAAGACTAACAAAAAACATTAATATAGCTTGGTTTCGATCATATCATTAATATCCACATATCAGATATGTAAATACAACATAACACCTATGATTAATTGGAGCGTGTAATAAACAATTAATGAAGGCTAAAAGCTCTCTACACATTTCATGGGGCAGCGCCCACTTCTTCAGGAGCCAGCCAAGATATAACTTTTTGTACGAGTGTATCTGCAGAAAAAAACCATGTCATTAAAAAAAAACCTAAATTAAAAAGGAATTTGTGTATGTAAATTAAGAAAATACATCCCATTAAGCCCCCGTTCACACTGGGGCGACCTGTGAGGCGACCTGGTCGCCTCACAGGTCGCCGTAGGTCGCCTGCCATACAGAAGCTATGGACCCATTCTAATAGGAGCGACATAAGTCGCTCCGACTTAGAAAAAGGGTCCGGAGCTTCTTTGGGGCGACCCGGAGCGACCTGCATTGACTTCAATGTTATGAAGTCTGTGCCGGCCTCTCCGAGGTCGCGGTGCGAGCAGCGCGCCGCGACCTGTGTGGTCGCCTGGGGAGGTCGGATCGCCCCAGTGTGAATGGGGCCTAAGAGATGAAGTTCCAGACTGTATATAAGAAATATACTTGTGTCAATGTTGACCGATGAAAGATAAACAAAATAATGTGGATCAATTAGCCTGAATGTATTGACAACAGGATCCCAATACTATGGAAAATAATCCATAAGATGGTTCCAACTGGGAGCTGATGGTGTAGGAAAGACCCTGGGCCCTCAGAAAAGCCAATGATGATAAACTGACTGATCAGCCAGTTAGGCACACAATGTAACCACACAATCCCCCCTAACAATCACTGATATAATAACAATGACAGCCTTGAACCCTGACATGCTGTATACTGGACAGGAGCACTAACCATTCTAGCGCAGTACCTGCAATAACGGCTGCAAATGAAAACACAATGAAAACATTTCACAGGTCAGAAGTGTGATGAGTGAAATATAAAGGAAAGCAATGGAGACAGGAGAGTGATGAGGAAGGGGTGACTAAAGGCTGACAGAGCACTGACAGGGAAGATACGGACACAGAGGAGACTGAACAGAGTGAGGTCTGTGTACATTCCCGGCCCTCAGAGCCTTCACTCACCCCTGTGATGAGGATGATGAGGATGATGAAGATGATGATGTTGATCACGCTGTCAGGCAATGGTAGGAGCTTCAGACCCGCTGCCTACCTGGCTCATGGTGGCAGGAACAGTGTCTCTGTGGGCATCTGAAGAAGAGTCGGACCTCCTCGTCCTGAGTATTCTTTCACAGTAGCTCCTGCCCTGTCGGCCTGTGAGCTGACACTTCCAGTCAGCATTCCTCCTCTGCTGGTCCCTGCCAAGTCCCAGCGGTCACCCGGTCCCAGTGGTGATGTGATGCTCTTATGGTCTATTACTGGTCTGCCTACAGGTGGATGAAAGGTTCCCTGGCCGACCTCAGGTAACCTATTACCATCAGTATACAGGACAGCCCTGGCACTTCAGGAATGAGAGGCACAATACAGGCCCCGGGCCCACAGATGTAAGTGATGATACAGCTCTCACCACTGAAAACTGAGGGGGGAAACGTACAAAATAAATTATTTAAAGCGCAACTCCACTTTTTTTTTAAAAAAAAACATTCCCCTCGGGGTGATCTCTGTGCATTGCAAGGATTATAACAAACTTTGTTGCAGATTCCTACCTTTTGTTTTTCTGAAGAAATCCCTGTGTGTTTCTGTGCCCCTGTGCTGAGTGAGTCTAATGGGAGTGATTTCATAATTATCAATCAGCTGTGCAGCTGCAGAGCACTGATGAGGAAATCTGCTGGACCTGCATCCCTTTAGACATGATTTCCTGTTGACATTTTTGTTGCAGGGGATGCCATAAATCTGACTTGTATCTTAGTGCAGACTTCTGGGAAAATCAGTGAGCCAATCACACAAGCAGGAAATGATGTTTCTGGGGGTGTGGTCAGTAAACATTCTGTGTACAGAACAGCTCCAGGTAGCCATATTGCATTTTCAGAAAATTACAGCGACTGCAGATTGAAAAGGAAAGGAAATTGTTAATAACGTTCAATTACAATATGACTCGCGTCGCAATTGTATACGCTATATTATTTTTTCTTTATTTGCTATTTTTTTTCCCCCTGAAAGTGGAGTTACCCTTTAAATGACTGAACCAAGCCTTCTTCCAGGGGAATTAGTCATTTGAAGTAGTTCAGGAAATAAATTATCAATTCTGGGCTGAGAGAAGGTCAAACAATCCAGAAAAGGCTGAGGAGAATCCAGAGGTGAGTCCAGCTGACAGACCTGAGGTAAAAGCTGACTCCGCCCTAAAAGGTTACACTCATTGGCTAGATGTTTCCCGCCCAAAAGATTTGTAACCAATCCAGTGCTCTGCAGCTGAGGTAAATCTCCCTTAGCAACAGCAGGCAGCTTGTCCCCTAAAACACAAAACAGAAAGAACCAGAAAAGCAGCCATAGAGAGACATGTAGTTACCTATCATCATAGCCCTCTATTATTCACTTCAGCTCCAGGAGGTTTACCCCCCTCTCTTCGTGACCAGGCCATCTTTTGCAATATGGCACTGCGTTACTTTAACTGACAATCACGCAGTTGTGCGACACTGTACCCAAATAACATTAATTTCCTTTTTCCCCACAAATAGTGCTTTTTTCTGGTGGTATTTGATCACCTCTGCGTTTTTTTTTTTTTTTCCTTGCACTATAAACAATTTTGAAAAAAAAAACAATATTTTTTACTTTCTGCTATAAAACATATCTAGTAAAAAAATCTAATTTCTTCATCAGCTTAGGCCAATATGTATTCTGCTACATAGAATCCCAACAAGCGGTTATAGCAGTGGTGTATTTTGGTTTTGTGCTGCCCTAGGCAAGACTAAAATTTCACGCCCCTTCTATGTAAATTTGCTCCACTCCTTTTTAACGGATGTGACTCCCTCCAAAATTGAAGGACTACAAGTCCCAGCATGAACCCCTGAGATCTCACGAGAGGGGGTGAGAGGGGGTGGGAGAGAGAGAGGGGGTGGGTGAGAGAGAGTAAAAGAGGGGGTGAGGGAGGGAGAGAGAGCGGGGGTGAGGGGGTGATAGAGAGAGGGGTTGAGAGAGAGGGGGGATCAAGGAGAGAGAGAGAGGGGGTGAGGGGGGATGTGAGAGAGAGTGGGGGGATGAGAGAGAGGGGGGAGAGAGCGGGGGGATGAGAGAGAGAGGGGGGGTGAGAGAGAGAGAGAGGGGTGGTGAGAGAGCGGGGGGACGAAAGAGGGGGATTAGAGAGAGAGAGGAATGAAAGAGAGAGGGGGGATGAGAGAGAAAGAGAGAGGTGAGAGTGAGGGAGAGAGAGAGGAGGGATGAGAAGGAGAGAGAGAGAAAGAGAGGGGGGAGAGAGAGGAAGGGTGAGTGAAAGGGGGTGAGTGAGAGAGAGAGGGAGGGGGGGTGAGAGAGTGTGGGGTGAGAAAGGCGGCTCTAGCAACCAGTGGCTAATAGAGTCTCAGGTGGGGGGTGGCTTTTTTGCTGCCCCCCTGCAAAGTGCCGCTCTAGGCCTGGGCCTTGTTGGCCTAGGCCAAAATACAGCACTGGGTTATAGCATCTACAAACTATGGATTTTTTTTTTTGTTTTTTTACTAGTAATGACGGGGATCAGCAACTTCTAGTTGGACTGCGATATTGCAGTGGACAAATTGGACACTAACAAACACTTTTGACACTTTTTGGGCACCAGTGACACTAATACAGTGATCAGTGCTAAAAACAATATGCAGGTAATTGGTGTTTGTAGATAAAAACAAACTGCAGCCCTGACTAATGTTGAATAACGCCCTTGCTATAGGTGTAGGCCATTTACATACCTTTCCAAAGCCTTACTGCAATACTCCCAGGATGTTGCTAGGATGTTGCTAAGTGAGGCCTAGTCATTACTGCTCACTTCCACTATCACAGGAAAATAAGAGAAAGAGCTCACTCCAATAATGGTGGAGGTGAGCAGTAACAGCTGGGCCTCACTTAGCAATGTCCTAGCAAGGTTCTGGGAGTATTCCAATCAAGTTTTATGAGGTACGTAAATGGCCTACACCTATACCAAGGATATTATTCAACTTTAGTCAGAGCTGTACAGTTTGTTTTTATCTACAGATTCCCCTTATGTGCAAGGCAGTTTTTTGGTAAAGGTGAACTAACCCTTTAGAAAATAAAGAGGTGTGGATTTTGCTGCTGGGTAGAACACAGTGGTGTTAGGTAATAGCTATCAGTCTATAGACCAAATGCCGAAAGACACAAAAAAATGTTGAAAACAATAAAATAAACAAACCTAAGCAGAGCTCATACTGTACACCATTTAATCTTGCCAAGAGCTTGTTTACATTTGCAGCCTTCATTGTGACCACTTTGAAAATCGATCCACCTCACATTTTACAGTATATAACCTCCTCACCACCTGTTTGAACCCATGAAAGCCTGCAATGCTGTGCCACAAAAGTGTGCATCACATTGTGATGTAGCCCTATTCACCTGAATGGGCAGTGATAATGCTCTCCGAACATGACCTGTTGCTGGTATAACTTTTGTTGCACCACACCACAGCGGTGTGTATTAACATGGCAACTTGCGGCTGAATACTCCAGGGGCAGCAAAAAAAAAAAACATTGCTCAACTGTCTATTTTTACTGCACCCCTGGCTGCCAGTGTAAACAAGGCCCAAGTGTGTGATTGTAGATTTTTTCTTAGTAGGCCAGGCCCTAATACCACACAGAAGCCCAATCTTTGGTGTTTGCTGTATTGCTGTATAGAGAACTTTACTGCATATTAAATTCCCATTTCAAATACAAATTCATTACACCTGAAATAATAAGTAAGACATGTTTGCAGTAGTCTTTATTGAAATTATTAATGCCAACAAGTAACAATGATTTGTAGCTAGTGATTCATTCACTATAGTTACTGACAGTTTATCACTGCTAGAAGGTAATCTAGTGCTACATCATTAGGTTGGTGTGCTCTGCTTCAAATCACTCTCTTAGGCAGGCCATAGACGTTTCGAATTTTGTACGATTTATCGTGCGATAAACGCAAGCGGCACTCGTGTACATCATCGAGTGTACCATCAATGTGATCCGAAAATCGTACGACAAAACACTATTTTTGGTGCCTTTTAACCACATCTCTACTGGACACACCCTCTACTGTTCTGTGATTTTGTTAGGCGAAATCATACAACTCCCCCATTAATGATACGAAATTTGGCCGATTTTCGCAAAAAAAAACAACATGTTGGATATGTGAATTTTTGCTGTCGTACGAAAATTGCATGTTTTACATACCACACTAACGATACGAAAATCGTTCGATAACACTGGCATTTACGATTTTCATACGAAATTCGAAACGTCTATGGCCTGCCTTAGGCTGGCCATATATGATACAATTTTCTTTCAGTTCTCTGTCAGATTTTCTTGAAATGTACCTTCAAGCATGTAGTACGAAGGCTGCCTAATTAGATACAAGTGAATGTGTTGTTTAGCTTTGACCTCACATTATGTGGTTTGTGGTAGATCTGACAGAAAATTGTACAACAAAAGTTGAACATGTATGGCCAGGCTAATGGGCCATACACACTATGCAATTTTCTGAAGACTTTTTCCTTTAGACTTACCAAAACCATATAATATGAGGTCAAACCTAAACACTTTCAATTTGTATGCAATCTGGCAGGTCCTTGCACTACATAGAAAAGGTAAATCTGATGGGATGGTAGACAGGACTTAAATTCTATTACTTTAACTTATTCTAAAAGAAATGATGACACTCCACACCAATTTGGATTTTAAAGGCCGCGGCCGTTTAATGCTTGTTTAAATACTTTAAAACATCCATATACATAAAATTAACCCGATCACTACGATCCTGGTTAAACCAATATATATAATAACATATAAAATTAACCCGATCACTAAGATCCAGGTTAAACCAATACAATAATAACATCCAAGAATTATCCACAACCTTAATTTCTTGGAATAAATAGTTATATCACTAATATCGTCCCCCTTTGCACCACGCAAAGGTGACCCTACAAGCATAACTGGCCGCGACAAACAAAAGGGGAGGGGGGGAGGGGAACAGAACGCTGGTGTCTTGACACGAAGCTAGTCTTGAGGTGAGTGAAAACATCTCCAACTGAGCCCCCTTAAGTATCCCACAGGCAGGCTCTGGAGGCGGGAAAAACAGGAAGAAACTGGTTAACAGCCTAAACTCCCTAGCTACAGTGAATTCCCACTCTGATTGGGGCTTATTCTAACCAAACATAGCCTTGTTTATCTAACCTGCCCTAGCAACAGCTATGCCCACCAAAACCCCTAAGATGGCTTCCTTAACGTTAAGCTAGCCTGTCACCATCCCATCTAGAAAAAGGGGTTATTCAAACCTCTTTTTCTTTACAAGGAAATCTAACCACAAAAGTTGGATAGTGTGTATCCAGCTTTAGGCCTGGTTTACATGGGAAGCCAGGTGGGGTGGTTAAAACAGGCGGTTAAGCAACAGTTTTACCACACACACACACACACCCCAGCTGACCACCTAAAGAATAGCATACAATTCGCCTCAGGTTGTACATATACCACAGCCTCAATGCTTTGCTTTGCAGCTGCATCAAGATTTTTCTACCCCCTTGTCATGTTCGACTGCAGTACAGCTTCCAAACTTGACCCATTCAATGAATGAGGCTGTCCTGCAACTGTTTGGTGGTGGCATTACAGAATGTCCACACAGCTGGCAAAAAAAAACATGAATTCCGGAGGTCACATTGTCACCTCAGGAGTGCCCGTCAGCCACTGCTCTTCTTCCGACTTCTTAAAGGGTTAATTCACCTTTACCAAAAAACTGCCTATGCAGATAAAAACAAGCTGAACAGCTTTGACTATAGTTGAATAATACCCTTGCTACAGGTGTAGGCCATTTACATAGTTCCCAAAGTCTGAATGTAATACTCCCAGGACGTTGCTAAGTGAGGCCTAGTCGTTATTGGTCACCACCTCCATCACAGGAGTGAGCTCTCAAATGCTGAGCTCAGAGCTACTTCATCAGAGAGGAAAATAAAACATCTGAGGGGCTTTAAATCAGAAAAAGCTCACTCCTGTGATGGTATAAGTTAGCAGTAATGATTAAGAATCCCTTCAGGCTTTATGGGGTATGTAAATGACCTACACTTATTCCAAGGGCCTTCAATTTGCCTTCAGAGCGGCACGGTTTGTTTTTATCTACAACATCCCTTACCTGCATAGGCAGGTTTTGTTTTTTTAAGGCGAACTAACCCTTTAAAAGCAATCCATTGCAAATTATTTTTCAGAGGGGTGGCAAGGGCTGCAGCACATGTGAATGAGCCTTTACAGTGATTTGTAGCTAAGCCATAAAAGTGAACACAGTGAGATTGCTTCCAGCTTGTTCCTAATATAGCACCCTCCAGTATGTGTGCTAGATGTAGATATGTGTCTTGTTAGTATAGATAAAAATGTGTTTAGCTCAGGGTTAAGCCTGAGCTATGAATCTGGGTCAGGGTTCAGTGACTCAGGGTCTGGGTGAATCTTCTAGCAGCTCTCTCTGGCACTTCTCCCTGGTCTGGAAGCTTGTAGAAACTTCTAGAGCTGGAGGGTGGACGTAAGGAGGGGCTGTCATGCAACATTGGCCTGGCAGGGGGCAGAGCTTCTCCATAAATAGACATGGGCCATGCCAGCATGGGAAGTCAGGTGGAACATGGAGATAGAGTGCTGAGGAGGCTGTCAGTGGCCCTTGAGGGTGCCCTCTAGTCTGGGGGGGGGGGGTTGACCTCATACCAGGGCTCGGGTGCTGGAAGGCTCCTGCCAAAAAACACACAGAGGAAGCCCTTCCTGGAGGCACACAAGCAAGGAGAGAACAGCAGGAGCAGGTCAGCGTGTCCGGGAGATCTCCCGAGAGTCAGCCTGTTGGGCTGGTGAGTGTCAGCCTGGAGGGTTAGTGTAAGGGTCAGCTGCAGCCAAGTGGGTTGTAAGTGCCTGAAGAGGTGGTGCTGGGATCAGTAGCCACAGGAGTAATGAAAGCTGGACACTGAAATTCTGCTACACAAACAAGGGGCCTCGAGTTCCTGTCTGTAATGGGCCAATGCTTTAATCTGACTGAGTGACTATCAGATCTCCACAGTGTTCCAGCTGGTTCTTCAAGCAAATGAGTGCTGGAGGAAGAAGTGGAGCTGTATATAGAGACTGTATATAGAACAGTTGTCCCTGAAGTTTATTATTGAAGTAAAATGGGAATTCCATAACCTCCCATCCCTATCCAAGTTATTACCCTCAATAAAACAAAAAAAACAAAGTTATGGACTGCTCTCTGACTCAAGTGTGCCTGTGAAGATTCGGTGTGCCTGGCTGTGCAGGGTGGGGGATCCCAGTTTACTTGCGGCTCCCTAGGGGGGTACGCTACACTGACATTAAAAGCTTTACAAACTCAATCACTGAGAGACCGAACTACAAATCGCTGTAAAATTAGCTGGCAATAAAACTAACTAGAATTTCCTTAGTGCGATATTACTTTAACAAAAAAAACAAAAAAACAAAGAGCATTGGACTGCTGCAAATAAATTGCCCCTCTGACAATACACTAACAAGTTCATTTCAATGTCCAGCTCACACTTTATAAGCAGTTTCAGAAAGCACTTTTATTTTTTCTTTTGGGATAAAGGTTTTTCATAAATAAATAAATAAATAAAATCTGATCATTGTAAGCACTCCTTTCAGTGCTAAATGGTTTGCCTGATCTCTGTTACTGCTATATCTGCAGGACAGCTTGTTCTTTTGAAAAGCAAGAGACTTGGATCTGACTCAGGTGAAAATAAAAGAAAGAACGCTTAAAAAAGAAAACAAATGCAGCCATCACATCTAAGAATTGGTAAGCTGCAAAATAATAAATGTTTGCTTTTGGGTATAATACTGTTTTCACTTTAAATAATATGGTCTCTATGGTCAGCGAGCCTAAAAGATGCTGTTGTGAAGGGTTGGCTTTATTAGGATTATTGTTACAGGAGGTAAGAAAGCTGCTTCAGGTGCCTCCATCTTGAATAATTTTCTGCAACATCCAAAGAGCAGCATTGGGGGGGGGGTCTTACTCCCCCCACTCGTACAAAATGATTTAGTAAAGGCGTACGTTATGTTTGCAAAATGAATATTGCTGAGTGTAGTAAATAAAGTCTGGTTTTGTCAACCATCGAATCATGTGCAAGATAAATCCTGGTTGTTGTTTTTATTTTTCATTTACCTTACATGTGATTTGATCTTTAAAGTGAATGCAGCTTTACCTTAATTATTACACTCAGTAAACATTTTTTTAACCACTTCTGGACCGGAAGGATTTGCCCCCTTAAAGACCAGGCCATTTTTTGCGATTCTGCACTGGGTTATTTTAATTGACAACTGCGCGGTCGTGCAATGCTGTACCCAAATATAATTGACGTCTTTTTTTTCCCTACAAACAGGGCTTTCTTTTGGTGGTATTTGATCACCTCTGCGGTTTTTTGATTATGCGCTATAACCCATAAAACGCGACAATGTTGAAAAAAATAAGTATTTTTCACTTTCTGCTATATAACATTCCCAATAAAAAAAATTCAAAAATCGAATTTTTTCAACATTTTTGACCAATTTATATTTTGCCACATATTTTTGGTAAAAAAAAAAAAAATCCCAATAAGCGTAAAAGTTATCGCGTCTACAAATTACGGGAAAGAATTATGTCATTTTTATTTTTTTTTTATTTTTTTTTTACTAGTAATTTTGGCAATCTGCGGTTTTTAGCAGGACTGCGACATTGCGGCGGACAGATCGGACCCCTAACTGACATTTTTGACACTTTTGGAGGAACCAGTGACATTACTACAGTAATCAGTGCTAAAAATATGCACTGTTACTGTAATAATGACACTGGCAGGGAAGGGGTTAACATTGTGGGTGATCAAGGGGTTAAATGTAAGCCTAGGGGAGTGATTCTAACCGTGGGGGGGCGTGGCTTGTGAAATGACTATAGAGACCTGTGATCCTATATAGAAGGATCATATGGGCTCTATGTGATCATTGCAGGGAGAAGGACGGTCCTTCTCTCTCAGCGGGGAGCGATCGCGGGTGTCAGGCGGCTATTGGAGCCGCCTGACCCGTGCATCGGGATCCCCGCTGCTACAGCAGCTAATTAGCGCTTGATAAACAAAATGTGTGAACATCATTATATTTATACTGCCACCATTTTAATTTCCAAGGTCTCTGCTTTTGGAAATAATATAATGTTTGGGGGTTTTAACTAATCTGTAGGCCGAAAATGATTTTTTTTAAACATGTATGCAAAAAAACAGCTCTGACAGAGAAAGGGTTAAGAGAGGAACAAATGACTAGTTTAAGGCCTCATGCACACAGGATGTTTTTACAGCTGCTGTCTGATGCTTTTTTACTGACTTTAAATGCCCCTCCGTGTTAGCCTATGTGTTCATGCACACATACATTTTGGCGTTTAGGGGCAGTAGAAAAAAAACGACAGCCTGTGCATCCAGGAGCAGAGGCTAGTGATCTGTAAAAACGCAAAATGCCAAAAAAGGCTGCTAAACGCTGTAACAAGCTTTTAGCCATGTTTGGCGTTTTTTGGCATTTTTACATTATTGGGAGTGTTTTTACTGAAAAACCGGCAAAAAACACTAATGCCATAAAACGCAGAAAGACGCCCATGAACGCTATTCAAAAATGCGGCTAACATTACATTTTTAATGCTGCTTTTTCCCGATAGCAGCGCTAGCATTTTTATAAAGTCCTTTGTGCACAAGGCCTAAAAATCAAGATTTTATCTTTTAGTGGGCTTTTCGTTTTATCATGTTATATTCCTGGAGTTCTGCTTTAAACTCTGGAACATAATTATTTTTAAATGGTGGTATGACAATCATATAGTTCTGGATTGTAAGCTCTAAGGAGCAGAGCCCTCTAATTCTTCTGTATTGAATTGTATTGTAACTGTATTGTCACGTTGTAAAGTGCTGCGCAAACTGTTGGCGCTATATAAAAACTGTATAATAATAATAATAATAGAAAATAATAATAATATATATAAATAATAATATATAATAATAATATAATAATAATAATAATATATAATAATATTAATAATATAATAATAATAATAATATAATAATATATAATATTATTAATATATAATAATAATATAATAATAATACAATTGTATAATAACAATAATAATATATAAAAATTGTATAATAATAATAATAATAATAATAATAATAGTATGTATAGACTGGAGACAGGAATCACCTGCTAATCATAAAATCAACAATTCATCTTCACAATCATATTCAGCATATAAAGAAATAGAAGCCTGGAATTTTACATTATTATGGTTATTATTTCCTGTAAAGCTTTCCAGTGGTGGAAAATACGTTATGTTCCAGGCCATGTGTTTTGGCTAATGAGGGAAAAATTCAGCAACTGTGATATATTTCTGTGTCTGTGCAAAGTTTAGTTCTATAGGTAATTTTTTTTTTTATTTGCACTAAATAATGTTTAAAAAATAAAGAAAAGCAATATTGAAATTCACATATTCAAATGTAATGTTCAGAAGTATATTATTATTATCCTCTCGCCGACCACCCCATAGCAGATTTCCTGCTACAGGCAGGCCGCGCTGCGCAGAATCACGTATATATACATGATCTTGCACTTCTTGGCGGGCGGCGAGCCGCTTCCACTGTGATTTTTCACAGCAGAAGCCGATGAGCAGGTGCCAGCTAATGGATGTCAATCAGCACCCGCCAATCATCAGGAAAACACACAGAACCGAGCCCTGTCTATGTAAACAAGGCAGAACTCTGTTCTGACAGGGGGAAGTGATGGATTTTCATTCCCTGCAAAGCAGAGGAAAAATCCATCACTTCACTTAGTAAAAGCACTTCTCACAATACACCAGAACACTGGTTAGGCACACATTTAACCCTTTAATCACCATAGATGTTTAACCCCTTCCCAGCACAGTGACAGTGTCAAAAGTGTCAGTTACTGTCAGATTATCCACCACGCTATTTCACCAATATCTGCCATTACTAGTATAAAACAAAATGTATAAATAAAAATTCCAGTATATATCCTATTGTTTGTAGACAATATAACTTTTGCACAATCCAATCAATATACACTTATTGGGTTTTTTTCTTTTACCAAAAATATGTAGTAGAATACATATTGGCCTAAATGTATGAAAAAATTTGATTAATAAAATGTTTTTATTGGTTATGTTTTCTAACAGAAATTAAAAAATGATTGCTTTTTTTTTTTTTCAAAATTGTCAGTCTTTTTTGTTTATAGCACTAAAAAAATAAAAACTGCAGAGGTGATCAAATACCACCAAAAGAAAGCTCTATTTGTAGGAAGAAAATGACAAATTTTATTCGGGTACAGCGTTGCATGATGCGCAATTTCAGTTAAATTAATGCAGTGCTGTATTGCAAAAAATGCTCTGGTGGGGGGGTAAAAATTATATTTTAAAAGAGCTTGCCGGCCACCCGCACGCAATGTACTGCGGGTGAGCGATGGCTGTAGGCAAAGCGATGTAGCCATACATTGCTGACTACTTTCAGGTTTGTACACAGCAGGAGCCTGTCAGCAAGTCTCAGCCAATGATTTATGTCTGGGACCTGCTGATTGGCTGTGTGCAATCACAGCTCACAGCTCTGTGTTGGTAAACAATACAGAGCTCTGTGCCAAGGGAGTGACCTGTTAGTTCTCATCCCTGAAAATCAAAGATCATTTATGAAAAGCAGTAAACTTTACACACATTACACATAGTTAGGCACACTTTTAACCCTGTGATCGCCCTAGATGTTACCCCTTCCTAGCCATTGCCATTGGTACAGTGATCACTGTATTAATGTCAGTGGCAGGTAGTCAGTTCCTCCCCAGCGTCAGTTAGTGTCAGATTTCTCGCAGCACTATTGCAGTCCTGTGATAAGTCCCTGATCGCCGTCATTTGTAGTAAAAAAACATTTCTAGTATATATACCATTGTTTGTAAGCACCAATCAATAAACACTTATTGTTATTTATCATATTTAAAAACATAGCAGAATACATTTTGGGCAAAATTTATAAAGAAATTAAATTTTTTTTTATATTTTATTGAAAATGTTTTATAGCAAAAATAAAAAAAATATATATTTTTTTCAAAAATGTTCACCTTTTTTCGTTTATATTGCATAAAATAAAAATCCAGTGGGGAATCAAATACCACCAAAAGAAAACTTTATTTTCTGAAAAAAAATATATAAATTTTATTTGGGTACAGCATTGCATGACCGTGCAATTAACAGTTAAAGTAGCACAGTGCCAAAAAGCAAAAAAATGGCCTAGTCAAGTCGATAATTATGCAGGTTAAAGATTAGGTCAGGGAAAAATTAAAAAAAAAAAAACATTAAAAGTTTACATTATTATTCTTCAGGATTTATATAGCGTCAACAGGATTTTACCAAAAGTGAAGACAGTACAGTTGCAATATAGTTCAATAGAGGTGGGTTCAGAGGGCTTTGCTCATGAGAGCTTATATTCCAATTTAAAGTATATGTAAAACTCAATCACTAAAATCTCATAAAATTTTGGACATGTAAGCCCCCGTTCACATTAGGTCGCTCCGACTTCGGGGGCGACCTGTGAAGTCGCGTGCAGCGCGACTTCGGCACGACTTGCACGGACTTCACATAATGGAAGTCAATGCAAGTCGCCTCCAGGTCGCCCCGAAATAGTACAGGACCCTTTTTCTAAGTCGGAGCGACTTGTGCCGCTCCTATTAGAACGGCTCCTGTACTACACAGTGGGAGCAACGGTGCACAACTTGTCAGGCTGACCAAGTCGCCTGACAAGTCGTACCAGTGTGAATGGAGTCTTAATGTGATTTCAGAAGTCATTTTCAAAATATTTAATCTGCAACTGGCTTTAAAATAATACCTGGATATCCCACCATGAAAGTCTAGGTTGAGACAATTTCTGTATTCGGGTGATAACTCTCTGTCTCTGTTTTCTAATTGTGCTGGAGTACTTATAGACAGGAAGTGACTGCAAGGAGGCTGCAGAAGATCAGCAGCACTAAGATGTAACAGAAAATGTAAAAAAAAATTTGAAAACAACTATTTTGTCTTATAAAAATAGGAGTTCATAGTAGTAAAATAGTAGTAAACATGGGGGTTAATTTACTTAAACTGAAGAGTGCAAAATCTGGTGCAGCTGTGCATGGTAGCAAATCAGCTTCTGATTTCAGCTTGTTCATCCAAGCTTTGACAATAAAGACCTGGAAGATGATCGGTTTCTATGCAGAGATTTTGCACTCTCCAGTTTTAGTAAATCAACCCCTAAGGCCTCTTTCAAACGGGCTTTCCGATCCGGTCCGCCTGACAGTTTTTCAGGCGGACCTGATCGGATGCTCCATGCAGCCCTATGGAGCAGCGGATGCCAGCTGTGACATCTCCGCTGACACCCACTGCTATCCAATCTGATCCTGTCCGTGAAATCTGGACGGTTGGAAACCCTATTTTCTATCCGTCAGGAGGATCGATGATGATTGGATGAAAATGGTCTCCCATAAACGATCTCCCCATAGAGAAGAGCGGGTGTCTGACAGCTCTGTCTCCGCACACAGAGCAGAGACTGAGCTGTCATCCGCCTGCTCAGCGGGAATCAGCGGATCGATCTCCACCAGTGGCGACCGGTGCTCCATCAGTCGAGGGGGCGTGGCAGACCGACTCCCCCCCCCCAATCACTCCAGCCCGCACCACCATATCCCCCCCCCCCACCGTGCCAGTTTACTTGCGCCGCAGGACTAACAGGAAGCGGCGGCGGTGGCTTCCTCCTCAGTCTCCATGTTCCCTCTCTGTGGCCTTCTCCTCCCTCCTTCTTGGCCAATAGGATGCCTTCTCCTTTCGGCCAAATGGGAAACAGGTCTCAGGACCCGCTTTCTAATTGGCTGGGAGGAGAATCAGTGTGGTAATAGCCTCTGGCTCTAATCACGTGCTTCAAAAAAAAAATAAATCCCCCATTGGAATCCATGCATCCGGCGCCCTGCATGTAGATTAGGGGGCCGGACACATGGATAGGGGGGGGGCGCCCCTGTGTCCCTAATGGACAGGCCGCCACTGATCCCCAATGAGGAAAACTGAATCCGTCGGGTGCACCGCCCGTGTGAAAGAGGCCTAAATGTCATTTAGTAAGGCCTACACCTATTTTAATATATAAGTAAAATATATAAGTAAAATACAAGAGATTTGCCAAGTTACTGAAGCCTGTCTTCCACTGACAATGTACTTATCAGTGGGAGGAATGTGTAACAATCAGATTTAAAGTACCAGGCCTGGAAAATGGAGAGGAAATGTGCTTGTTTTCTTTATTTTTATTTTTTGTATTTTAGCTCTGGAAAGTCTTTTTGGTTGCAGGACATGCTGAGCCTTGCAGTCCCACAGCAGATGAAGAGCCACTGGTTGCATCGCAATGTTATAAACCATGCTTAAAGTAGAAAGCTATTGGCCTGTGCAAATTCTAAGCTATTCCAACTATTCAAAAAATTTGGGCCACCCTTAATTAGCCATATAAGAAGATATTTACCATCACTGAATTCACCATATTCCAGCAACTGAATAAACACAGGAACTATGTTAATTACTGTCCAATCGCTCGCTGCTGCTGAAATTACAACTTCTGGATACAATTATCTGACATATATATCTAAAAGCAGATACATTAACCTCTACAAAATGTATACATATTTACAAAGAAAAAAGTGGATCCTGGGCCTGAGTAACTTACTCATCATCCCCTTAATTCAATTATCCCAGTTCATATAAATACTCTTATATCAGATACTTGCCCCAGATTTTGCTTCCAACCACACATAAACCCTCTGGGCTGTAGTGCCTTTTTATTTATGTTTTATAATGTAAGCTTTGAATTTAGGCAAGGTAAATGTAAGGTTAGGTTCATACACTGTTCTGTATATTTACCTACTTGTTTTGGCATATTTATTCACCCTTTATAAGGGTTTTTTACTTTCTAGTCCAATTGCAGGATTAGAATAATGACATTTTTCAGTGTGTATTTATTCTTCATAATGATGATGAAAATTATAATTATATTTTACGTCATTTTTTTTAATGGAACATTTATGTCCATTTTCAACCAGGCTAAGAATCTAAAGTTGCCCATGCTACCTTAAGGAAAACAACACTCATTTTTTTTATTGATATTGAGTACAGATTTGCCAAAATGCATCCAGGCATATTTGTCCAATCTGAGAAAAATGACAAAATTTGTAAATCCAGGCCAAAAGGATTCACGACTTATTCTCCACAAACTCAACAAATCTGCAGGCTTGAAAATTCAGTTGAAAATTCATAATTTGCAAAAATTTTCAAAATTCTTGCCCCTAACTTTCTTCTTTCTGATAATATGATTAAGTATATGTGGACTTCTGCACAGGATAGGTCTGAATAATCAATTGTTTCCTATCTGATCTTCTGTTGCCTATTTTAGAAAATCATTATTTTATTACTCTTACTTTCTGTCTTATGTTCCCCATACATTTCAGTATGGCTAAGAAAACGGGGACATGACTTTAAACCAGCAGGAGGAAAGTTCAAAACAATCACAGAATGTAAGCAAAATATGATCTGACACATAACTCCTATAAATACCTCCATCCCTATATAAATAGATTTATAAAAGCAAATAGTTGTTGGGACTTTAAATGAGGTTATAGATTAGCACAAAAAGATATATTTATTTATATCCAATGATATTTTTAATTTTTCATCTCTTGATTTTCAAAAATAAATGTAAAAGAAAAACAATTGTAATACATATACATGTGCAGAAACTAACACATGATATTTTATAAACTTCACAAAGCTTCATTTACATGTTATATCAAGAAACTATAGATCAATCTTTTTATATATAAAACATTTGACAATACATCTTAAATTTTTATATAATATACAGTAGCAAAGAACTAAAATCTCTCAATAATAAATCCAATATATTAAACATCTTGATTTCTAGTAGGCTCGATGCGTTTCGTGGACCTCCGTCCACTCATCAGGATCTTGGATAAGAATTATTGTATATCCAATAGTAGGAGGAACATAAAGAAATCATCCATAGAGAATTGTGTTGACAAAGACCCATTGGCAAAAGCAGTGTAGAGAGTCCCGTTTTGCCTCGGCTCGGCATACCAACGAGCAATGGCGGGTCTATACCAACGCCATGCAGACGCCAAATAGCAGGGCCGAGCCGAGGCAAAACGGGACTCTCTACACTGCTTTTCCCAATGGGTCTTTGTCAACACAATTCTCTATGGATGATTTATTTATGTTCCTCCTACTATTGGATATACAATAATTCTTATCCAAGCTCCTGATGAGTGGACGGAGGTCCACGAAACGTGTCGAGCCTACTAGAAATCGAGATGTTTAATATATTGGATTTATTATTGAGAGATTTTCGTTCTTTGCTACTGTATATTATATAAAAATGTAAGATGTATTGTCAAATGTTTTATATATAAAAAGATTGATCTATAGTTTCTTGATATAACATGTAAATGAAGCATTGTGAAGTTTATAAAATATCATGTGTCAGTTTCCGCACATGTATATGTATTACAATTGTTTTTCTTTTACATTTATTTTTGAAAATCAAGAGATGAAAAATTAAAAATATCATTGGATATAAATAAATATATCTTTTTGTGCTAATCTATAACCTCATTTAAAGTCCCAACAACTATTTGCTTTTATAAATCGCAGAATGTACTTTTTTCAGAAAGAGTAGTTGATGCTTGGAATTGACTTCCAGCAGAGGTGGTGAGTCAGTCAACATTAAGTGGGTTCAGTCATGCCTGGGACAAACCCAGATCTACACTCAAAAAAAGCTTTTAAAAAATATATGTAAATCAGAAAAAAATAGGGTAGACTCAGTGAATCACTGGGTCTTTTTTTGCCATCACTCTTCTATTTGAGATACAGTTGAGCTTACAAGCTAATAAAAATTATTTTTTAGAAAAATAATTGTAAAGATGATAAAACTGCCATCCCTGGGCGAACAGTTCTTAGTGTAGGAACATTTATCATACAACTCACCAGGGTTGAGCCAATAAATGAGGTTTAAAAAAAAAACAAGAGGCTGTTTATTTTGCAAAGTTTTATCAAAATGTTAGTTATGAAGATGGATCGGTGTTCACATTAAATATCCAATCACCAGCAAGGCAAAAAATAAAAATAGAATTTTTGGCTAACACAAGATTGGTTAATTGAAGTAAAGAGAGAGCTAAAACATATTTACTAAGTTCAGTGAATACTGACTTTCCCAAATGAACAATTCTCTGTTTTTTTAGTAAATCAACATCTATAGCAAAGTAAAGAATAATGTAAAGAATATTCTCTTAGGAATGTGAAGGTTTAGTCAGTGTGAAGTGGAGCAGTGAAGTGTATTCTCTTTGAATACAGGAATAATAAAAAAAAAAATGCCTTGCACTTGATTAGATGGGTCGAGTGAACACTGTTTGATTTTGCGGGTTATTTACTAAAACTGGAGAGTGCAAAGTGTGGTGCAGCTCTGCATAGAAACCAATCGGCTTCCGGGTTTTATTGCCTAAGCATAACTGAACAAGTTGAAGTTAAAGGCTGATTGGCTACCAGTTTCTGAGTGCTTCAGTTTTAGTAAATCTCCCTCACTATTCTTAATGCTAAATTAGAATTCACTTTGCTAACTGAGCATTCTTTACACCTTTAGTAAATCCCCAACCATATTTTTTTTGGTAATTCTTCTATCATTAATAGGTTTGATTAAATAGGATTTTCCCATTGTAAGGAAATGTCTCTTAGTTTGGTGAATAAAGTGAAGATTTGCTGATTTTCATCATACGATCATGTGCAAGCAAAAATACTTTTTTTTTCCTTGCACATATCTGGATAATCTTTCCAAAGTGAATTTTCACCAATTACCTAAGCTAAGGAAAAATTCCCATGCAAAGTGAACATCTTACTTGTCTTTAGTTTATCTACCCCAGTATATCAATGAAGGGCAGTGGCAACAATGAACCTTCAAAGTAGTGAAATATAGTACAATACCCCAACTGTGACCTACTGAGAATTTACCTTCTGATTGTTTTCACAAAAATAAAAGTCATGAAAAAGTCAAACTAAGAAGCTCTGCCTGACATCTAATAGAATTGTACATGTCTGTTTTCAAATTCATGGTATCCTAATGTAAGCAACATGTAGAGGCCTTCATCAGTGTTTATAAACTGAGAAAAGGAAGATATATGGAAGGAAAGGAGGAACAGAGTCAAAATAGCTGATACCGGTTTTGATCAAATTCACCAACAACCACACAGCGTGAGAACCATCGAACAGCACAGTTTTCATAGTTGTTGCTGTTCTGACAGACAAATATCTCACTGTGTGTGTCCAGATAACACTTCTAGTCTAGGCATCTCTAAAAGTTTATTAGGCAACATCTCTGTCTTTGGGTCAGTCAATTGTAAGTGGATTCAAACACGCTTGGAAAAACATAAATTTACTATATACTCAGACAAAAAAAAATTCTGTCCTTATTGTACATTCCCTCGTTTTCTCTCTTTCCCTTTCAGTTTGGAATAATGATTCCATAAAAGCTACATGAATTGGCCTTATCATTGTATTTCAACAATTAGTATTTTTAAGGATCCCTGCACTCCCACCATTGTTATTTATATCTCTCTTTGTATTTCTAGGGCTCTTCTGGTTCAGGAGCATGTTGTTGCATTGTCATGCACACTCATCTTTGTGATGGTTTTTATGTACTATTTTATTAATAAATGAATTTTGTATGTATTTACACCGTTTATGGTTGTACGTTTTCTATGAGATTAACCAGTGGATGCCTACAAAGTCCTACTATCTTTGGGGGCTATTCCTTCCCTCCTTATTTTTGTTCATACTTATAAGAGTTGATTTACTAAAACTGGTGAGTGCAAAATGTGGTGCAGCTCTGCATAGAAACCAACCAGCTTCCAGTTATTTTGTCAAAGCTTAACAGAATGAGCTGAAGTTAGAAGCTGATTGCCCACCATGTACAGCTGCACCAAATTTTGCACTCTCTCAATCCCATAATAGTCTATGAATGCTTCTGTAAAAATTCTAAGAAATTATGCAATATAATATACACTTCAGTATCTACCACCTGGACTGTCTAATGTACAATGTTGACATTTTTTTGTATGCAATAAAATGCATTTGAAGAAATAATTTATAAAAATAAATAAATTAAAAAATATGTCAAAATATATATCATTTATTTATTTATTTATTTATTTATTTATTTATTTATTTATTTATTTATTTTATATTGTGGCAGACCCCATGGATCACTTGGCCTTTTTTTCTGTTGTCACTTTTGCACATGTCTCTGTTTCTTTCTCTTTCAAACTAAAGGAGAAGTCTGTAACGATAACTATGTTTTTTTTTTTTTTTTTTTTTTTATAAAAGAGGTAAGTTGGGTTGGTATCTTTTAAATTATAATAAAACAAATAAAGAAATAATGATGCAACATTCTGGAGCAATTAGTTCCTTTAGTTCAAGATAGTCATAAATAAACAAATAAATAACATATTTGCTGGAAATATATATATATATATATATATATATATATATATATATATATATATATATATACACATAAATATATATATATATATATATATATATATATATATATATATATATATAACAGACATGCATGCATACATTCCTGAATTTAAAATGTATTTTAGGCCTCAAATACTGAGAAAAGTTTATACCTGTAATAAAACATTGTCATCATTTCTTAGTGGGTGCAGTGCACTGTTGATGTACTAACAATATTAATGTCTCTTCATAATTTATATTTATGTTTAATCCAGAGTTCTAGTAGTTTTTTTTTATGTTAGGTAAGGATGACTGTGTGGAGCCAATTCAGGCTTTAAACTAACTAATTCAATTTGGTACATTTGAGTTCATCATGATATAATGATGACATAAACTTTAATAACTTTATCTTATCATTTAGATATTTTCAAATATCACAGTATTAATGTCAAATTCTGCAAGGTGGATACATGTCTACAATACCGTCAACTTACAGCTGTAAAATTTTTAGAAGAGATGTGTTGCCCATTACTGGGACAACTATTTTATTTTGTTTTGATATGCATACCTACTGGTTTTTTAAGAGTTCGCAAGCTCATCAAAACTTTCCAATGAATGTTTTTTTTTTCTATTTTTTTTTTCTATTTTTTTTTTTTTTTACTATGGACTAAATTCAAATTGCCTGTGAGATTTAAGATCATTTTTTATTTTATACTGTCATTGGTGAGTAATAGGCAGCTTAAGACTTATCAACTCTGCCATCCTTTGTGTAAGTTTCCAACACTGCCAACACTTCACTCACTTGCAGGCAGTCTATCATCTATGTAAATGCTTCTTGAAGTCAGGGCTCTCTACACTGTTCTGTGTCTGGATAGAGCAGAAAATATCTTTCAATGTGCTCATTGACAGACTTGGTAAAAATATGATCTTTTTCCTAATGAGTGCTTCATGTTATAACTGTTCTTTCATAGAGATCTCTTTTTTTTTTCTGAAATAAGTTAGAGTTTGTGAACCATCAAATTTTAGCAGAGGTAAATATGCTAAAAATCCTAAAAAAGACAGTGACAAGGTTAGCACAGCTTTGCAGAGCTGAAGTAGAATATGTACTTTTTTGTAAGTCATTGAATATTTGCAGGTTAGTTTAGTAAAGTCTTATTTTTTAAAAAAAACTTTACCCTTGTTTGTGTGCTTTGCCCATAACCAATTAGATCTAATGAATTTGAAAATAAAACTGCAATTTCCAAAGAATGTGTTTTGTGTGTATTTAGTGAACACAGGGCAATGTAAAAATTTGTCCTTTAATAAATGAGTTAAAAAGATCCTTTTAATTTTGTTGTAATAAAAATAAGAAACACAGTGATTTTCTAAAGAAGTCATTTATGCACAGGTCCAGCAACAATTAGTTTTTTTAACCCTAAGCTGACTGGATAATTTAAATAATAGGTTTACTAGGCCAGTGTAAAATTACATTTTTAAACTAATTGTCCTCTAAATGTCCTATTTTCAATCTTTTCACATTATGGGCTGTATAGTAAAATACAAAAAAAATAGCTAGCTTTGTACAGCTAACTGTCACATGAATTTAGAAAAGTTTTTAAAGGAAATATGTTACATTTTAAGAGCAAGATCTCACTGTTGTAGTGCAGATTAAACAATTATATAAATCACATGTATTTTTTTAAATTTGTGGTGATATTGCTGGGTAAGAAGGGGAAGAAAACTGGTCATTTTTGGGCCTTCTATTTATAGTGAAGTTGTAACATTTTTTTCAAAATCATGCTAACTGAGACAATGCACAGCTGGCTTTTGCTTTCTAATTTGATGGTACCATTTCCCAGTAATTGGCAATAAAAAGTCAGCTGTTTTGGCATTTTTTTATTTAACATTCTGAAATCTTTGCAGAAGGCTTCTTAGAGGCTGCATAGAAATGGAATTTAATATTGTATCCTAACACTAATCCATACATTGACAAGCTTGATGAAAACATGCTACTTTATCTAATTGGTGAACTATGCCATGTCAAAATGTTCTTTTTTGATGATGGGTTCCCTTTAGGTTGAATGTATATTCTGTGAACATACATATACTGACTGTGATTTCCTAAAGAAGGAGCCCAATGTTTTTAAATTCTTCTGATTCAGCATTTGAAGTGGGTAGAAAACTGGGATGACAATTACTCATTTAGAAAATCTTATCTTGATATGGTAGCTGAGTTGCTTTGGATTGGAACCTGCAACAGTGAATAAAGAGAATCTGTGTTTACATCAATCATATCCAGTCATATGTTTTTTTTTTTTCTTTCCTGCACTTGTTTCGATATTCAAACTGAGCACAGCTTCACTGTTTTCCCTAAACTAAAAAAGACATCAACTTCATTGAACAATCTAAAAATCAACTTCTCTGTCTCTGTTGTTTTTTTTATTCCTGAGAACATGATTAGTTATTTGAAGTGAGGCTAGTATTGGATGAAAGTTACATTATTAGTGAATCAACCCCTAAAATCCTAAAAATCCACCCCTAAAATACTAAAATCAACCCCTAAAATGCTTATATTCCTCTAAGGTTCCTTGAAATAGCAGTATTACTTTATATATATTTTTATATATTATACCATTAGCAATTACATTTCAATCAATCAATATATATCTATCTATATATATATATATGTATATATATATATATGTGTGTATAGACAGACAGACAGACAGACAGACAGACAGACAGACAGACAGACAGACAGACAGACAGACAGACAGACAGATAGATAGATAGATAGATAGATAGATAGATAGATAGATAGATAGATAGATAGATAGATAGATAGATAGATAGATAGATAGATAGATAGATAGATAGATAGATAGATAGATAGATAGATAGATAGATAGATAGATAGATAGATAGATAGATAGATAGATAGATATCTCTCTATATATATATATATTTATATATATGTATATATATGTATATATATAGCAGTTAATGCCTTTTGTATATACATTGGAAACAAAGTGACTATGGAAAAAGTTCAGACTATAATAAATGAATAATATAAAGAAAAAATGTCACTTTTACATGTAGTATCATAATGCCAAGCTATAAGCTGAGTTCAAATGACTTTATAAGTGTGTGTTGATGTCTTTTTTTTTCTATTTGATATTCATTATATATATGTATATATATATATATATATATATATATATATATATATATATATATATATATATATATATATATATATGTATATATTATATATATATATATATTTGTTTTTTTTTGGGGGGGGGGTTACATATTATATATGACTGAATTCAGATCATGTCTCTGACTATATACCTTTAACAAAACTATACCAAGTTAAATATACATAGTAGTTTAGCACTCTGGTCTCTGGAAAACTCAGAGAAAATGTCATTTTGGAGGCTTTATACAATAGCACTGAAAGTTTTCCAAAAACTGTGTTTTCCAAAAATTGTGTCTATTAATACATATATGCAAGTGTGCATAACCCTTACCAGATTCTTTGCATGAGACATATGATGACTGTGGATACAGTATTACATCTCATGCTTGTCCTGCTACTTTCACAAGGACTTTACAGAAGGCCAAGGTCAATTCCTGCAACAGGATAACTAATGGCTTCAATTAATTCAAAGGGGTAAAGCAGAAAAGGTGTCACCACTGGTAATTACAATTAGCATTTGCTAAACAAAAGAACAGAGTGGGCCTTGTTTTCTAAAGACAACAGTGTTGAATTAGGTCAATGGATGAAATGCATGGAATCCTACATCCACCATGCTGGGAATTGGTTATTGACTGAATTGCAGGTTTGTAACTTTACATCCTGTAGATGTTGGATCACCAGTAAAGCTTACTTGTTGTTCTTAAGAGATTAAAGGGTAATGTATTAGATGAGTACTTTTTAGGCTGGCCTGCCAAGCTTCTACTTCTTGTACTCAGTTGACTAACTAAAGTAAATCCGACACAGACACAGATAGAGTCAATAGAGTTGATGTAATAAAACTGTGCAAAATCTAGTGCAGCTATGCATAAAAACCAATCAGCTTCCAGTTTTTTACTTTTATTGACAAAGCTTAATTGAGCAAGCTAAAGTTAGAAGCTAATTGGCTACTATGTTCAGCTGCACCAGATTTTTGAACTCTCCTGTTTTAGTAAATCAACCCAAATATCACAAATTTATGGACCAAGCTCTTAGACACACATTTTTTTTTTGTTAAAAAAAATGCTGGGTAGTTAGCTATGAAAAAAATATATGTGATATATATTATGATTAGGGATATATTTATATATATATATAAATAGATATATATATATATATATATATAGAGTGACTAGGGATATATCTCTAGACACCACTGTATATATATATATATATATATATATATATATATATATATATATATATATATATATAAATGTTTAAATATATATATATATATATATATATATATATATATATATATATTATTATTATTATAATACAGGATTTATGTAGTGCCACCAGATTGCACTGCGCTTTACAATGTAGAGGGGAGATGGTACAATTAATTACTCAATACATATATACACACACACACAAATATATATATATATATATATATATATATATATATATATATATATATATATATATATATATATTATCATATAAAGTATAGTATAGAAATGCTGGACTCTACTCTGCTACTCTGTGAAGTCAACCTAGGTGCACCAAGAGTGATTATTTTATAAATTTGAAATATTTATCTGGGATGTCACAGACTCAATGGAAGCAAGTTATATGAATTACTAAATGCCCAAGCTATTTGATTTTTTTTTTTTTTTTCACTTTTTCAAGTATTTTATTTTATTGAAGAATGTAAATGAGTAACAACGTTTGACATACAGAACAATGAGAACAAGTGCAAAGATTGGTAACAGAGTAAAATAAACAACTGTAACTACAGATAATAATTTTTTTAATTGTTGAATATTTATTTTTGAATATTAAAAAAAAAACTCCATGTAATCAGGAACTCTCTCTTCATAGTACTTTGTGCTTGAATATGGTTGATGATAAATTAAAAAAGGCAAAGCTAACACCACCAAGTTAGCATGATATTTTAAAAATGAACCCAAACACTGACAGTCCCAGGATGTTTAAATATTTTTGAAAAAAAAGGTTTCTTACAAGGTAAAAAAAATAAATAAATAATCTGAACTTGATTGTAGATTTTAAAAGATTGCAAATGCTATAGGCCAACAAACATTTTTTTCCTCCATAGATACTTTATGGTGACAGTTGTCACCCTAGGACAGGAAGTGTGTTACTTGCAGGATTACCAGATAAAAATTAAGAGAAAAAACACCTGAATAAAAAGAGTAAACTAATGCAGCCACCCATGTGAGGACTGGTGATCTGAAAAATATTTTATTTTTGTTCTCAGGTTTAGACATACTTTAAACTAACCTTTCTTGTTTGCAGCTGAGACTTATAAATATTATACTACATAAACTTTATCACAATATATTTAAATATGCACAGATGGCTATCTCTGTGTGTACTTTTATTACCACCATTTGTCTATCATTGCCCCTGGTAGTGCAGCATTGCAGAACTTTGAGTACCATGTACAACTATATCACAAAATAGAAAACCTTGCATTGCAGATCTGGAAAATTTTGTGTTTAAAAATAAAATGAAACAGTTACATATGTACCACAATATAGACAAAATCATTTTATGTTTCATGCCCAAAACAAATAAAAATGACTTTATCTGTAATATTTAACTTCCCCTTAGCCAGTGTCAGATCAAAGTGTCATTATCACCTTTCTTTTTTATGCTTTATAATAGAGAAAAAAATGAACGTGCTAGGTTCCTAAGTCTGTATAATTCCAGTGCAGATCATTTGAATTATTATGTAGATGTTTTTTTTCTTTTAAACATTGTATTAGGAGGTGACAGATTGGGTGATCGAGACCAATACATAAAAGACTCCATAAAAAGCTGCTCCTGGTCCTTTGCATTGTATGGTGTTTAACTTTTTGCATACCTTTTTATTTCATTTTCTTTTTATTGATTATTGATTGTTTTTATTTTGCAACACTTGTGTCATTTTTCAGCAAGTAGTGTAAGGTAATATGAATATTATCTAGGAAGGCAGGCTGGAGGAAATGAGGTTTGTCAGATGATCGCAGGTTGTGAAATCCATGGGAAAGTTCCCCCGGCAGCAGCAGATCCTTGTGTCCTTGCCTAGCTCAGGCTTGGAATCAGAAGGCTGGCAGAGAGGATAGAGGGAGGAGGAGGAGGTGAGAGCTAAAGAAAGACTCATTACTGAGATCCATCTAATAGTACACAGTGCAGCAGGCACTGACTGGGGCCACTGCAGGGCATTGCTGAGGGCCAGCTGTAGAAGGCAAGGGGAGGTGGAAGGGTCTGTCCTACAGACGTCTGGGGGAGGAAGGCCTGCAACTCCATTCACTCTGCACATCTCAACCTTCTAATGCCAACTGTCATTCTTATGGTGACCATGCAAAGTGCCATAAAACCAAACCATTAATGTGAGATTCGCAAAAGCAATCGAATAAGACATCGATTGGCATGGCCAAGGGAATAGTGACAGTTTCCATCGACCCAAGTCAATCAAATGTGGTGGGAAAAAAAATGATTATACAGGGTCGACCGCTGGCATTTTTTCATGCCCTTGTGAATCACTTATACCAAGGTATGAAAAAATGATGTTAAATAAGAAGTAAACTCTTCCTTTTTTTTTCTCTGCAAAGTAAACGCATAATGTGCATAATATGCATCGCTTACTAGCACATTATGTGACACTTACCTGCAACGAAGCCTGCGTCATCCCTGCTGCCGGCCGCATCCATCTTCACCCGTCTGCGGACTCCGGCTGTATTACTGTCCGGAGCGGCGTGACATCACTCCCGCACATGCGCGTGGGAGCTGCCAGTCATGGCACAGGGCTCTGAAGAAACGGCACGGGCTGCTGTTTCTTCAGAGTGCATGCGTTGATGATGTCATCGGCTCCATGCAATGTAAATATCTCCTAAACGGTGCCAGTTTAGGAGATATTTACAGTACCTATAGGTAAGCCTTATTATAGGCTTACCTATAGGTAAAAGTCATCAAAGTGGGTTTACAACCACTTTAAAGCGGAGTTCCGGGCACAAAAACGATATTTTTTTTTGTGCCCCTCCGCTAGGTAGACCTCACCTGAAAAGGAATTGGATAGTTATTTTTTTTTTTTTGTTTACTTACCTTGTAATTGAAGATCGAAGATACTCACCTCAGAGTACTTCCTCCCTCGGAGCCGCGGCTCACCCCGTCACTTCCTGTCTCGCTATGATTCCTGGGAGCTGAACGTCATAGCTCCCAGGAATCAATGCGACGGCACCGGCCCCGCACGTCATTTCCGGGCGACGCCGTATTCCCCTGCTAAACAGCTTCTGGGCATGCCCAGAAGCTGTGGAGGAATGCGGCGCTGCACCGGAAGTGACGAGAGGGGCCAGTGCAGGCGCATTCTGGGACAAGAAGACGCGGAAGAAGACACAGAAGAGGACCGCGCCGGCTTCAGCTGCCCACAAGAGAGATGGAAACGCTGTGGAAGAAATTTTATAAGTAAGTATTTCTTCTAAAAGGTAAGTGCGAACCGGGACAGATCAGAGGCTAGCCATTGTGGAATGTGCTAACCCTGACTGTCCCGGGGGTATGTTTAGTAAAAAATGACTTCTGTGCCCGGAACTCCGCTTTAATTGACCGTGTATGATTGTTTTTTTTTTTTTCTTTTTTCCCACCAAAACCAATCTACTTACATAGTTACATAGTCTGGTTGAAGAAAGGCACATGTCCATCTAGTTCAACCAAACAAAAAAAAAAAAATGTATATATATATATATATATATATATATATATAAACTATATTACCAAAAAGTATTGGGACGCCTGCCTTTACACGCACATGAAATTTGATGGCATTCCAGTCTTAGTCTGTAGGGTTCAATATTGAGTTGGCCCACTTTTTGCAGCTATAACAGCTTCAACTCTTCTGGCAAGACTGCCCACAACTTAGGAGTGCGTCTATGACTATTCTTTCAGAAGTGCATTTGTGAGGTCAGGCACTGATGCTGGACAAGAAGGCCTGTCTTGCAGTCTCTGCTCTAGTTCCCAAAGGTGTTTTGGTCAGGACTCAGTGCAGGCCAGTCTAGTTCCTCCACCCAAAACTCGCTCATCCATGTTGTAAGGGTCCCAATACTTAAATTCAATCTTATACCCACAGTTGATCCAGAGGAAGGAAACCCCCCCCCCCCCCAATGAAGCATAATCCAATTTGTTCCAGCAGTTGGTTGTGGTGTAAATAAAATTGATTGTATTGAGACGATCAGTAGTGGTGGAGAAAAAGCGATCATACAAGGTCGATTGCTAGCAGTTTTTTGTGCACTCATATGTGGATCTATTGTAAGGAATTCATAAGGCCACTATTAGTTCCATAGTTGGTAAGGTTGAATAAAGATACCAGTCCATCCAGTTCAACCTATGGTGTATGTGTGGGAGTTTATGTCAATATTAAATCCCATATCTCTGTATGTTGCGATCGTTAAGATGCCCATCTAAAAGTTTTTTTAAACTAGGGACACTCCCTGCTAATATCACTGCTTGTGGAAGAGAGCTCCAAATCCTCACTGCTCTGACAGTAAAGAACCCTCTACGCAGTTTAAGGTTAACTTGCTTCTCTTTCAGTTTAATTGAATGGCTGCATGCCTTTTTAAACTCCCTCCCACTGAAAAATGTCTTCCTTATGCTAGGGTCACCAGTAACGGTTTGAATCTTGATTGACCCTGTACAGTCTACTTGTTTTCCAGAACAACCAACCAACTTGGGTTGACCTAAAGCATCACTAGCTGTCACTCATAGCTTAGCTATGCCATTGTTGTGTTGCTCGATTCAGTCATTTTTTCCAAATCGAACATTGATTGTTTAGTTTTATGGCACCCTATATGGCCACCATTAAGCTCACCACAATAGTTACAATCGGATTGAACAATCTATTTTAGATCTACCAACACGTATGTAATGAAGGGCCCTGCTTGATTGGATATAAATGAAATAAAAATTTCAGGTGAGTCCTCATATTTCATAGTTTTGGTAGAGCTAAAGTGGATTTTATGGTTGTATCAGCTTTAAATAAATTTTAGCAGCTCAAGCGAAACACACATAGAGTGGCATTTACGCTTTTAAGTAAGGATCAGCCAAATTCAATATGTGTATGGCCTGCTTTAGCCTAGATCCACATTTATATTCTGTTCAATATATTTATGTGGACAGTTGATGAAAATATACTTAGAATTTTTCTGACATGTATTTACTTTGGATATATTAATTATTTAACCTTTCTATGTATGTCCCAATGACATGCAACAACAGATTTTATTGTGTGAATTTGGTTTGCCATTTGCCATGTACATTATTCTTGTGTATGGGGGGTCCATTGAACTTGAACTTTCCCCAGCCCCCAAGACCTAAATCTGACACCATTCAATAATATATATATATATATATATATATATATATATATATATATATATATATATATATATACCAAGGAATAGAGCGGCACTCACGGGTCTTGAAAGGTGAACGAACAATGACGGTTTAATCAGCGTTTCGACGAGGCACAAGCTCGTCTTCCTCAGGAACTTGTGCCTTGTCTAAATGTCAATTAAACCGTCATTGTCCATTCACGTTTCAAGACATGTGAGTGCCGCTCTCTTCTTTGGTTTATATGCGCTGTAATCTCTGCTGTGCACCCAGGCCCATTTTTTATCCCTGATTTGTGTTCGGTGGCAACCATTGGATATTTTATATATATTTTTTTTTATTTTTATTTTTTTTGTTTTGTTTTTTGTTTTGTTTTTTTAAACAGAAATTATCCAGGGAAATGAAGAGGACATGGGTGAATTAAAACTGCAAGTGTGCTGCTTGTGTCTATGGACGCACATGTTACTGTCTAAATTTACAATAGGGTTGCCACCTAATCCCTTTAAATCCAAACACATAATAATTACACAGGTTCTCTGGCTGATTAAGGTAGTAATTAAACTGACTTGTGCCTTATCTGCATTAAATTAGCCTCAGAATCTGTGAAATTCTTATGTGTTCGGTTTTAAAGGGATGAGGTGGCAACCCTATTTACAATATCTTATAGATTTAGAAACAGCCCTGTAGTGTAAGGGCCTGCTTTACTTGAATTTAAAAGGATTGTTAAGGTTGGTCCTCACACTAGCCAAATCTACCAAATCGAAAACAGGCCATACAGACTACAATCTGATTGTATAATCTCCTTTAGGTCTATCAACAGCTATGCACTACAAGGCCCGACTGACTGGATATAAGTCAAATATATTGAGGCTGATGTAATAAAGGAGCTGGGAATCCCCACAATATAAATTGCGTAAATATCTATTTTAATTATCCTATCATATGCAGATAAAATTAATAAACATTTGTCTTTTACACATCTGGATACTTGAAGAGAATATTTACACAGTTTAAGATTCTCAGCGCCTTTCCTAAATCAGCCTCAGAGTGTAGGTGGGCCTTCACGCTATACAGCCACTGCCAAATCTTAAGATGACTGTACTGTACACATTATGACCTGACTTTACAATATCCTTTAGATCTACTAGACACTACATAATACAAGAGTCTGCCTGCCTGGATATATGTTGAATGGATTGTGTAGGCAGCCCCAGACACTACAAAGTTATTACCAGAGTTTAAGCTGACCATACACATAACAGTGTAATTCTTTCTAACAGCCAACAACTATGTAATATACAAGGCCTATGATTCAATATAAGTTGAAAGGATTGTGTAGGTAGGTCCCCACACTACATAGTTGCTACCAAATCTTAAGCTGGTTATACACATTACAATCTATTTCTTTAGATCAACCATCAGCATTGTAACTTACAGGACCTACATGATTGGATTTAAAGTGAATTGATTGTGTCGGTAGACCCCACACTGCATGGTGGCTGACATATATTAAATTGGCCGACACAACAATCTAATGTTATAATTTATTTTATATCTACCATCAGCTGTGTTTTATACAGGCTTACCTAACCGAATACAAGTTCAATACATGTTTAGGTAGGCTGCACAATGAAGACAAAGGTTTTAAAATCACATTGTAGGTATATGGCCATGTACAATTGGATCATAATTTGTATGGCCTGCTTTGGACCATTTGTAGTCTCTACTCTGATGAAGGACAGAGGTTAGTTAAGAGATTCAAAATACAGATTGTCTGGAAGGCCCAGGCAAGCATATAAGCAAATCATTATTTGGGATATCTTGTCTTCTAGTCTGGTTTCAGTTGTATTTGGCCAGAATGTGTTATCTGCTAAATGTATGGATTGGGGTTTTTCAGTGAATTGAGGGGAATTCAACTATTTTATTAATGTGAAGGGTGAATATGTTTATGGGGGTGGGAACAAAAATTGTAAAAGAACGAAAAAATTGTAAAAGATTTGCCACAGGTGTCCAGTTGCCTCCATCCCTATGTATATTGAGGTCAATTGGACAAAAAGATATGTATTCTTTATTATTGTTTAATGACATGAGTCATATGGTAAAAACATAAAGCTTTGGTCTGTCTGCCCCTGACTGGATTGCTCTTGGATTTATGACACTGCTCAAGGTTGTGTCCATTTCATTATACTTTTCCCTATAGTCCAATAATCCATATTAGTAGATCAACATAATCCATATTGTCATTATTTTTAGACAAACATTCAAAGCTCCTGATGAATGGACGGAGGTCCAAGAAACGCGTTGAGCCTACATTTACTCATATGTTCTATCCAACTGTGATATATCGACAGATTAAGCTAATTATTCATATGTTTAATTTTACTGTAATATATTGAAAGATTATGCGCACACAGAATATGTATGCTACATTGTATCCATTTTATCCTTGAGTGATCCATTTTTGGTCCTAGAAAAAGATTGTATTTATTGTGTATTCAATATGTATCGCTGTACTTACGATGTGCGCTATGTCTGTATGTATTTATGCTACAGTATTTTTATGTTTTTACCATATGACTCATGTCATTAAACAATAATAAAGAATACATATCTTTTTGTCCAATTGACCTCAATTAAAGTCCCAAATCTTTTCTGCTTGTACACAAATGTTTATGGGGGTGTCAGGCAAGGAAAAGTCAGGTTAGTTTCTAAGACATTTTGAAGGATTAGGCCCAGCAATTTATTTTACAAACATAGGCAGCAGGCTTTCCTGGAAATAAAATTGTGGGAGATTAAATTGGCAGTCATCAGGCCCAGAAATACATTCTATACACATAGACTGTAGGCTTTCCTGGGAATAGATGACCTTAAGTCATTCATTGGACCAGACAAATGTAAAACAGGGACAATAAAATGTGAATTATCAAAATAAAAAAAATAAAAAAAATGGGAGACCAAGGACAGAAGTGACTTTAGTGGTTGGGCTGCACAGTCTACTGTCTGTCCATGTCATTGGAAAAGTACAATAAGGAGGAGCTGATGCAGATTGGAAGATCAGGCCCCACTCATTACGATGGGTGCTGCAGGCACTGACTCTTCAAGATCACTTCCCAGCACTAGGTCTGCACTATGCAGAAGATCTGGGACTGAATTGCAACTGTGGGGTTGATTTACTAAAGGCAAACAGAATGTGCACTTTTCAAAGGGCAGTTGTACTCTGCAAGTGCTGTTGCTCCAGATCTTAGTAAATGAGGTAAAACTTCACTTTGCAAAGAGTACCCAATCCCATGCAAGAAAAATAAAAATGCATTTTTGCTTGAACGTGATTGAATGATGGAAGTCAGCATAGCTTCTGCTCATTTACCAAATTGTGGAGCAACTGCTCTTGCAGCTTCACTTTGTAAAGTGCACAATGTATGTGCCTTTAGAAATCTACCCCTCTATAAAGGACATGCACTCCACTTCTCTATATAATGCAGCTGAAAGGTTCAGAAATCATGCCACAAGAGATCTTTTGGCAGTACATAGTTTACCCATCAGTCCTGCTGGGTCTCTCTCAATGAGGACCCAAAAATAAGCACCATTCTATAACATATTCAACATTTGCAGCATTTTCCCACAATTCTTTATTTATAGTTTGTATATGAATATACAAATCTATGTAAATCTCATCGGTGTTTTTTTTAAAGTTATCAATGAACATTTTGTTAGTTCCATATTCCAATATATATATATATATATATATATATATATATATATATATATATATATATATATATATATTCTAAAAATTATTTATAAATAATGTATTTTAGAAGTATATATATATACACACACACACATATATATATATATATATATATGTGTATATATATATATAATATTTGTGTGCATTATTGAAAAGTTTGCATCATATATTTAATGTAGTTTGTATTAAACCTAAAAAAGGATCTATAAATATTGTATTCCAGAAGTATATATAAAATGTATATGTATGTACTTTAGTATTAGTTCCTTCTTATATTTGATACCGAAAATCAAAAATTGAAACTATATATATATATATATATAATCTGATATAAAATAATTGTATATTTTCCAAAAACATTTTTTCTAATTTTCTACCAAGTAACACACGCCGGTCCCGACTTTTCTTACAGACTCCTGTTTCCAGCAGTTTGTATCTCTCCCGGTTTCATTATTTCCATTCATTCACAAACCCCTTCCAGCGATCCTCTGACTTGTTACAAGGTTTCTTTTGTTAATAGCATACATTGATTTTCTATTATCCGTAGCTCCATCTAGTGGCCAAGGGCGGTATTTTACCGGCTAATGGCAGTTTCTTTATGAATGAACCGAATTTTACTAATGAAATGTTCCAATTTATGTTGCTATTATACACTTTTGTTATAGGACAAAAATCTTAAATAGCCATTTTATGTGTTTCAACACGTATTGTATTACTTCTGTTTATTTTGCATTGCTGCCTTTTTGTCCTGTAGCAGCGCTATATATATATATATATATATATATATACCATGGCACATTCAGTATATTCCAGGTTTGAAAAATTGATTTTCCACCTCCAAAACGCGTTGTCTGTCCTGTCACCACTTCTGTCCCTTTCTCATAGGTGCCTTCATGAGACTGGTGCCACTGCATACAGGGGATCTTTGTTGGGGTCCCATCCTTTGGATGCATCTGTCATTAATAAACACATCTTTATTATTTCAGGATATTCGTGCGCTATCTAGTTCCCTATATGACATTGAATGGTCCCATGAAGGAGGCTCTGTGCACCTGACAGCTTCCATCCCCTTTGTGTGAACCTCCCCCTCCCTCCAGATCGTCTACTGACACAAGTCCACCGACACACCACCAAGTTCACGTTCAAGATCGTCTGCTTGCTTTAATTAGATCCCTCAGTGCCAGAGGCTGTTATGTAAAGAGTTCTATGCAGAATTTCCGGCTTCCAGATCTCTAGGGGAATCAAATAATGTACAAACATCGAGGGGGGCTGAAAAAAAGAGCAGCAGAGCAAGGGATTTGCGGTTGGGCTGCTCATGAGCAAATATATGAAAGTGTAGATAAACAGATATAGGCTGGATGATTAGATGGGAAAAGAAAGAAAGAAAGAAAGAAAGAAAGAAAGAAAGAAAGAAAGAAAGAAAGAAAGAAAGAAAGAAAGAAAGAAAGAAAGAAAGAAAGAAAGAAAGAAAGAAAGAAAGAAAGAAAGAAAGAAAGAAAGAAAGAAAATAATTAAGAATACATGAAGAAGTATATGAATAGATAGAGCGAAGGATAGATGGGAAAGAAAGAAAGAAAGAAAGAAAGAAAGAAAGAAAGAAAGAAAGAAAGAAAGAAAGAAAGAAAGAAAGAAAGAAAGAAAGAAAGAAAGAAAGAAAGAAAGAAAGAAAGAAGATATGTATAGTTAGAGGGAAGGATAGATGGTGAAGAAAGAAAGAAAGAAAGAAAGAAAGAAAGAAAGAAAGAAAGAAAGAAAGAAAGAAAGAAAGAAAGAAAGAAAGAAAGAAAGAAAGAAAGAAAGAAAGAAGATATGTATAGTTAGAGGGAAGGATAGATGGTGAAGAAAGAAAGAAAGAAAGAAAGAAAGAAAGAAAGAAAGAAAGAAAGAAAGAAAGAAAGAAAGAAAGAAAGAAAGAAAGAAAGAAAGAAAGAAAAAAGAAAGAAAGAAAGAAAGAAAGAAAGAAAGAAAGAAAGAAAGAAAGAAAGAAGATATGTATAGTTAGAGGGAAGGATAGATGGTGATGATAAAAAGAAGGAAAGAAAGAAAGAAAGAAAGAAAGAAAGAAAGAAAGAAAGAAAGAAAGAAAGAAAGAAAGAAAGAAAGAAAGAAAGAAAGAAAGAAAGAAAGAAAGAAAGAAAGAAAGAAGATATGTATAGTTAGAGGGAAGGATAGATGGTGAAGAAAGAAAGAAAGAAAGAAAGAAAGAAAGAAAGAAAGAAAGAAAGAAAGAAAGAAAGAAAGAAAGAAAGAAAGAAAGAAAGAAAGAAAGAAAGAAAGAAAGAAAGAAAGAAAGAAAGAAAGAAAGAAAGAAAGAAAGAAAGAAAGAAAGAAAGAAAGAAAGAAAGAAAGAAAGAAAGAAAGAAAGAAAGAAAGAAAGAAGATATGTATAGTTAGAGGGAAGGATAGATGGTGATGATAAAAAGAAGGAAAGAAAGAAAGAAAGAAAGAAAGAAAGAAAGAAAGAAAGAAAGAAAGAAAGAAAGAAAGAAAGAAAGAAAAAAAGAAAGAAAGAAAGAAAGAAGATATGGATAGGTAGACTGAAGTTTCATACCTAGGGAATGAGGACAGTAGAAATCATATTTGTGACTTCCAATTTTCGGACAATTTCCCTCCGGTAGACTGAAGTGTTCCGCCCATTTGTCTCAGATCATTCGGCACAGAATGTTGTTGCCATGTTTTTTCCACATGGAAATGTTTTTTTATTATTATTATTATTCTTTGTCACTTTCATGATCTCACCTGTCCCACATCTCCTTCCTCTGCTGAGAATATTTCCCTTTACCAGACCGGGAACATGTATGTATTTTAATGGAGTCATTGAACGGGACGTGAAGGGTGTCAGAAGGGAACCTCTGTATGATGAGAAGGAACTCGGGTCTATTGAACGTTTTCTATGACTCCACAGTCCAGACAGGACGATGAGTCCCAGTAAAATATCGCACCCTGTGGAACAATTTATTAAATTCGCAATCACAATTAAAAAATATGTACCCTTAATAAAACTACAATTATGTGCAAAGGATACAAAGGAATCGGAGGGGTGAAGATCACTTGTTGAATTAAAACATTGTATGTCCCCGCCTCACCTCCAGTCTTTGTCATTTGTATTTCCAGAACGTACAATCAGACTTCTAAGCAGTACATATATATATATATATATATATATATATATATATATATATATATATATATATATATATATATATATATATTTATATTGTTTTCATGTAAAATGTATATTATTTTGTGTATTTGTTGCAATATTCAATAAAAATATTTAAATATATATATTTATATTGTTTATGTTGCATGGGTGAATATGGATAGACTTAGGACACCCAATGGGATCCACATAAACTTAAAAATGAAATTTTGGTACTTTAGGAAGAGCAGGGGTTAATATGATCTTTTCATAAAATCTCCTCTTATATAAGATGTACCATATTGTTTTTTTTAAAACCAATCTCATCAGTTGACAATTAGAAGAATGACTATATTACATTATACAAGAAAAACTGGAAAAGGCCCACCAACTTAGCTGTCCTGACCCAGCGATTTATTGCCCCTGTGCCATGCCTACAGATAGTTGTTTATCCAATCATAGCTAGATTATTATACATAAATGGCTGTGATATAGGGGTGGATTTACTATAGGCAAATAGACTCTGCACTTTGCAAGTGCAGTTGAACCCATCAGACATTAGTAAATGTGTTAAAGCTTTGCTGATTTCCATCCTCCAATCATGTAAAAGCAAAAATGCAATATTTTCCTTGCACCTGACTGGGTATTTTTTAACAAAGTGAAATTTTACTACATGTACTAAGCTCTAGGGAAAGGAGAGTAATTCCACTTGCAAAGTGCAGAGTCTATTTTCCTTTAGTAAATCCAGCCCATAGTGTCTGATATTTACCACTCTGATAATGCACTGACAGGCAATAAAAATGTGTAATATCCCAAAGTGAGTCATGTAAAGAAACAGTGTAATAGTATTAAGGATGTCATTTGAATCTGCATTCCTTCCTTTATTTATCCGTACAGTATACAGGAGGCTTTTAAAGGTATCTTCTTTGTTTTACAGCATAGGGCATTTGAAGGTAAGACAAATTCAGTTCAGGAAATAATACTTTAGATAACCAACCCAACAGCATTTGAAGAAACAAAAACGAATTGAGGCTAAAAGTGTATAATCACTTTTTAGTATTTAGGTGAGGTTGTGTTCAATAAAAGAACCCAATCATGTGTAGGGGAAATTGCAAACATAGGACTTGCACACATTTGGATGTCTGACCTGAGCAGACCTTCATATCTTCCACTGAGCTAAGTGAACATTCACTTTGCAATGTGAACACACCCTTTATGAATAAGCATGCTCTATGTTTATAATAAACCAACCACAATATACTTATTCCAAAAATGTGCTGATTTATAATTATAATCACACTCACAGTCTAGATAATGAGTGTTCTGGACAGAAATTCACAATGTAGGCCTAAAACAATGATATGACCCAACTCCATGAGTCACAGGGTTCCTGAGCTTATTTGCTAAATTGTAGGGTATGCTGAGATCCTAAACACAAAGAAAACATGTACAATGTTTTATGCTAATTCCCAGCATGCAGCCTGGGGGTCCAGGCTGGCTTCTAAGCCTATAATAGATGCCTATGTAAGAAAGAATGATTTGCCCCCAATGCAACATGTTAACCTCTCAACGCAGAAAGATTCATTCGATTGTTATACAGGTACACTTTAATACTAGAATAACATAAGCTGCAAACAATATGGAGAGGCTCAACTGTTCTGGTTTTCTGCAGGAGTTCCTCATTCACAGGGTGATGTATCATAGCTTAAAGATATAGTGGAAGGAAGGTTGCTATGGGGTAAGTCAAGGTTAAAATTTCAGATTATTATCCTTCGTTCCTCATCGTAAGAAGGTGAAGAGCATCTTATTCTATTTATATATGTATGTATTTATTCTTTTATTTATTTATTTACTTATTTTTTTATTTATTTTATGTATTTTTATTTTGTAGAATAAATATAATTTTGCAAAAGTGTTTTTTTATCTATTGTTTTTTTTTTTAAACATTTGCTGAGGTTTATAATTTAAATGTTACATTCATAAGACCACTATTTATGTAAACTGAAGTTATCACAGGAGACCTGAACTACCCACATAAAAGGGGGAGAATTTAGCTTTTATTGTCAAAACCTAATTAAACAAGCTGAAGCTAGAAGCTGATTGGTTACCATGAACTGCTGCCCCAGATTCTGTATGCACCAGTTTTAGTAAATCGACCCCCTCCCCCCCCCCCCAAAAAAAAAAAAGTTTTCTATTGGAAATTGTTGGAATGCACGTGTGCTAATGACTGCTAAAAAAAATGTAATTTATTACTATTGTTGTACAAAGGTGTACTGCTCAATCCTAAAACTTGTACAAACTTTAAATAGAATGCATAACTAAATTTTTTTTTTTTTTTTTTTTTTTTTTTTGAGAGATTAGAACACCTATCAATTTTTTTATTTCTGTTTGTGTCCCTGGAGTTTCACCCTTTCTATTATTCTTGGTGTATCCCATCATCCATATCCAGTAAAAAACCCAAATTGTAACAGGAATAGAGGAGAAATCTTCCAATGAGGACGCCAGTTCGGTGACCCTGGTGACAACTAGGGGTTTCCATCACTTTGGAGGGATTTTTTAATTTCCTCTTGTGGCTTTGAAAACAGAAAATGAAGGTAAATCTCCCCTATGGGGCACATATGGGGCAAAAAGAAACTCACAGGGGGTTAAATCCCTCTCCTACTCTATCCATGTTTTCTACAACTGGCTTAATATCTACTCTAAAAAAAAAAAAAAAAAAAAAAAAAAAAAAGGTTAAATGAAGTAGAAAGTTTCAGCAGTAGCTGACATGTCAAATCATGGACGTCGGTATCACTGTAAATGTATATTCATGTGTATATAAGTAATCTGATTGTATCGCTTAGTTCGTGTATATAAGGAGTGTATATGTAGTTCAGTTATGGGATGCAGGGGTTCTGTAAATATTCTATATAGTTCCGTTATAGGATGCAGATTCTGTAGATAGTTTGTGTAGTTCAGTTTTGAAATGCAGGGCTCTGTGGATAGTTAATGTAGTTAATTTATAGGAGGCAGGAGTTCTGTGGATAGTTTATGTAGTTTAGTTATGGCATGCAGGGTTCCGTGGATAGTTTATGTAGTTCAGCTATGGGATGCTGGGGTTCTGTAGATAGTTTATGTAGTTCAGTCATGGGATGCAGGGTTCTGTAGATACCGTAGTTTGTGTAGTTCAGTTATGGCATGCAGGGTTCTGTAGATAGTTTATGTAGTTCAGTTATAAGATGCAGGAGTTCTGTGGATAGTTTATGTAGTTCAGTTATGGGATGCAGGAGTTATGTGGATAGTTTATGTAGTTCGGTTATGGGATGCAGGGTTCTGTAAATAGTTTATGTAGTTCGGTTATGGGATGCAGGGTTCTGTAGATAGTTTGAGTAGTTCAGTTATGGCATGCAGGGTTCTTTAGATAGTATTTTATGTAGTTTAGTTATGGCATGCAAGGTCCTATAGAAAGTTCATGTAGTTCAGTTATGGCATGCAGGGTTTCTGTAGATAGTTTTTTATGTAGTTCGGGTATGGGATGCATGGTTCTGTAGATAGTTTATGTAGTTTAGTTATGGCATGCAGGGTTCTGTAGATAGTTTATGTAGTTCAGTTATGGCATGCAGGGTCCTGTAGATAGTTTATGTAGTTCAGCTATGGCATGCAGGGTCCTGTAGATAGTTTGTGTAGTTCAGTTATGGCATGCAGGGTCCTGTAGATAGTTTGTGTAGTTCAGTTATGGCATGCAGGGTTCTGTATAAAGTTTATGTGGTTCAGTTATGGCATGCAGGGTTCTGTGGATAGTTTATGTAGTTTAGTTATGGCATGCAGGGTTCTGTAGATAGTTTATGTAGTTCAGTTATGGCATGCAGGGTCCTGTAGATAGTTTGTGTAGTTCAGTTATGGCATGCATGGTTCTGTAGATAGTTTGTGTAGTTCAGTTATGGCATGCATGGTTCTGTAGATAGTTTGTGTAGTTCAGTTATGGCATGCAGGGTTCTGTAGATAGTTTATGTAGTTCAGTTATGGAATGCAGGGTCCTGTAGATAGTTTATGTAGTTCAGTTATGGCATGCAGGGTCCTGTAGATAGTTTGTGTAGTTCAGTTATGGCATGCATGGTTCTGTAGATAGTTTGTGTAGTTCAGTTATGGCATGCAGGGTTCTGTAGATAGTTTATGTAGTTCAGTTATGGAATGCAGGGTCCTGTAGATAGTTTATGTAGTTCAGTTATGGCATGCAGGGTTCTGTGGATAGTTTGTGTAGTTTAGTTATGGCATGCAGGGTCCTGTAGATAGTTTATGTAGTTCAGTTATGGCATGCAGGGTCCTGTAGATAGTTTATGTAGTTCAGTTATGGAATGCAGGGTCCTGTAGATAGTTTATGTAGTTCAGTTATGGCATGCATGGTTCTGTAGATAGTTTGTGTAGTTCAGTTATAAGACGCAGGGGTTCTGTAGATAAAATAAAAAAACTGCCGCTGTCATTCATAGAGAAAGCTTTCTTGTATTATCTGTAATCTCCTCCTAGAAAAATGACAAACCACTCAGTTTTATTTCTTGACATTAATTGAGCTTTTCCAGCTTCCTCTATAGCCAAGGCATGAATCTACACACAGCCAGTGCTTAGTGTCTGATCTGTTTTATAATAAAGCAGAGAGTACACTATACAATCTGATTGTACAATGTACTTCAATGGTCTGATTGGATACACAATGACTGGCCAGGTTAGGTAGGTCCTCCTTAAATGGCAGAGTTGGTAGATCTAGGGTTAATTGTACAAATGTTGTATGGCTAGATCTTAAGGTGGTGTCTTATGGTGAGCCTTAAGGTACAAAATATTTTAATCATTATAGGAACAGGAGGTGAGGGTAGATTTGCCATTGGGGACCTCGGATCTGGTGACAAGTGTCTAAAAACTGGTGAGATCTCCTGCAGTGTCTCTAGGAGAGGAAGTGAAAGGAAATCTCCCAGCTACAAACAGGAAAATAACTGATAGGGGTTTTAGCGAGTTACTATGCAAAACTAAAAACACCAGTTTTACTCTTTAACGTCTGATATGTCCTATAAGTTTATTAAATACCATCCACTGTGCTTGATTGGGGAATTGTTACCTCT
>NC_138772.1:73097461-73112461 GCF_965119305.1 Pelophylax lessonae | reverse complement strand
ATAGATAGATAGATAGATAGATAGATAGATAGATAGATAGATAGATAGATAGATAGATAGATAGATAGATAGATAGATAGATAGATAGATAGATAGATAGATAGATAGATAGATTAGATAGATAGATAGATAGATAGATAGATAGATAGATAGATAGATAGATAGATAGATAGATAGATAGATAGATAGATAGATAGATAGATAGATAGATTCTTGATAATTTGTTTTTATTTTTTCAATTAGCTACAATTAAATAATCTAGCTACAAGCTCTAAGTTATTCAGGGACTTAATCTACAATTACCAAGCACGCAGGCCTCTTGGGATGAGTTTTATATGTATGATCATTAGACAATCTTATACTTTGTATAAATGGAACAGTTACCTGTGAGAAGGTGGAAACACATGAAAAAAAGCCAGTCAATAGTGGAACCTCTTTTAGCTCTTCTGCCAGGTTTGGGCCCTTGCCTAATACACATACACACTGGGGTTGATTTACTAAAACTGGAGAGAGCAAAATCTGGCGCAGCTCTGCACAAAAACCAATAAGCTTCCAGTTTTATTTATCAAAGCCTAATTGAATAAGCTGAAGTTATAAACTGATTAGTTTCTTTACAGAGCTGCACCAGATTTTGCTCTCTCCAGTTTTAGTAAATCAATTTCACAGACTCTTTATAAGTTAAGAGCTTTAAAATAAATAAATTGCCACTAGCATATTTGCATTAATATACTGCTTAATTGATTTAAAAGTAACTAATTTATTTGCATATGCCTGTAAAAATGATAATATTTTCTATAATTATTTACACTGCTTGATCTCTATAAAAACTTGTAGATAATTACTAATATGTTGTAGAATTTCTGTACCTGGTTGTAGTAGTAACACATGACAGGCCCTTTATTCTTTGTTACAGAGTAGAAGACATAACGATTGCTATTTTATTTATTTTATGCTATTTTATGTAAGGCTAAATAATTATAGCTGCTACAGAGTATCCATAGAAAGTTATACTTTATCACACAAGGACATGATTCTCTTGCATCTCCTGCTACCCCACATATTAATAATAAAATAGTAATCGCTGTGTTCTATTGCTATTGAGCTGTGATTATAGATTGAGTTCTCTTGTAGCAATGTGCTCTGGACTGACAATAAAATATATCAGTAATATGAAGTCTATAGGAGAATTTAGAAACATGGGACACTCAGTATTGTTATGTCAGTACAGAATGTATCAAATCATTCTATAGTAAATATTCTTCAAAGTAAGAAATCCCTACAATTTGTGCTAAAATTGGATTTAGATGTGTAATCGGTCACATGGTATCAGATTTTATTCCATTTATACATATCGATCCAGTTTTTAGCCCTGGCCCACTGCTTGCATTTATTTAATCGATATTAATTGGCAAGCAGTGTCCCCATACACTCTCTAGCGATAGACGGATATGGGTAGAGATCGATGGCATTGATTAGGCAGACCCTGGGTGTATTTTAGGGGGCAGTGATGGAGCACACCGAGTGACATCGTCTTTATGAGCTTTATCTGCCACTGATCGCCCGACACCGCCATCAGCAGTTCGGGGACGTCGGGTAGGCGATCTCCTCGGATCCGATGGCCGTGCCTGCCTTTCCTATGTCTTAAAATCGACGTGCAAACAGCTTTCACATGGCGGGATAAGCAGGAGAATAGGAAGTCGGAGCAGCACAATGCCCACAGTGCGCAGGCGCAAGATGGCTGCTGCAGACAACCTGCACAAAAAGCAGCTTTGTGCTGCGAAGTGAGGGGCAGCTCTGCGATGTGTCTGCTTTGTGTGTCTGTAGATGAGAGCCTTTGTACCCGTGTACAGCCCAGCACGATGGGGATCCGATAAGAGCAGCGGATCTTCTCACCCTTTAGTACATGGCCATCTCTAATAATGATTTTTTAGTTTTGCATTTGTTCCTAAATTGATGCATTTACATTCAGACACGCCGCAGTCTCCTGACCACAAAATTCGAACAATGAGTCGTTGTGACAGGACATGGGAAGGTCAGAACCCAGCCCGATCAGGTCCAAATAGGAATATAATGACAGGGATTGGAACAATGACTGCTAGAATGAAGCCAGCGATTTGTCCGGGTCACCCCGATAAACCGATAATAAATGCAGCGCAAAGACACTGCTGGAAGGGATTGCAATATGCAGGGGTGCAGCATCACTACTGGGGGGAGGGGTGCTAATGTACAGGGGTTCAGCATATAGACACTGTTTGGGGGGGAGGGGGGTTGTACAGGGATGCAGCATATAGACACTATTGGGGGAATGGCAATGTACAGGGATGCAACGTAAAGACACTATGGGGGTGGGATGGTAATGTACGGGGGTGCAGCATATAGACACTATTGGGGGGATGGTAATGTACAGGGGTGCAGCATATAGACACTATTGGGGGGATGGTAATGTACAGGGGTGCAGCATAAAGACACTATTGGGGGGCGTTGGTAGCGTATAGGGGTGCAGCACGCAGACACCATTATATGTCTGAAATGTGTAGGAGTGCAGCACACAGACACATTTGGATGGGGCTGCAATTTACGGGGTGCAGCACAAATACACCACTGAATGGGATTAAAGTGCATGGGGGTGCAGCCCACAAACACCATTGCATGGGGTTGCAATGTGCAGGAGGTGCAGCACATATCCACCAATGGATAGGATTGTAATGTATGAGGATTCAGCACACAGACACCATTGGATGGAATTGCAATGTGCAGGGGTGCAGCAAACAGACACAGTTGGATGGGATTACAATATAGAAGGGGTTCAGCACACAGACACTCTAGGACGGGTTTGCAATGTATATGGGCTCATCACACAGACACCATTGGATGTAATTTCAATGTACATGGGTGCAGCATACAGACACCATTGGATGGGATTGCAGTGTACAGGGGGGCAGCATACAGACACCATTGGATGGGATTGCAGTGTACAGGGGTGCAGCATACAGACACCATTGGATGGGATTGCAGTGTACGGAGGTGCAGCACACAGACACCATTGGATGGGATTGCAGTGTACGGGGGTGCAGCACACAGACACCATTGGATGGGATTGCAGTGTACAGGGGTGCAGCATACAGACACCATTGGATGGGATTGCAGTGTACGGGGGTGCAGCACACAGACACCATTGGATGGGATTGCAGTGTACAGGGGTGCAGCATACAGACACCATTGGATGGGATTGCAGTGTACAGGGGTGCAGCATACAGACACCATTGGATGGGATTGCAGTGTACAGGGGTGCAGCATACAGACACCATTGGATGGGATTGCAGTGTACAGGGGTGCAGCATACAGACACCATTGGATGGGATTGCAGTGTACGGAGGTGCAGCACACAGACACCATTGGATGGGATTGCAGTGTACGGGGGTGCAGCACACAGACACCATTGGATGGGATTGCAGTGTACAGGGGTGCAGCACACAGACACCATTGGATGGAATTGCAATGTGCAGGAGGTGCAGCACACAGACACCATTGGATGGAATTGCAATGTGCAGGAGGTGCAGCACACAGACACAGTTGAATGAGATTACAGTATAGAAAGGGTTCAGCACAAAGACACCTTAGGATGGAATTGAAATGTGCAGGGGTGCAGCACACAGACACAGTTGGATGGGATTACAGTATAGAAGAGGTTCAGCACACAGACACTATTCGATGTAATAGCAATGTATGCGAGTTCATCACACAGACATCATTGGGCGTACAGGAGTGCAGCACAAAGACACCGTTCGTATGGAATTACAGTTTAAAAGGTGTTAAACACACAGACACCATTGGATGGAATTGCAATGTACGGGGGTGCAGCACACAGACACAGTTGGATGGGATTACAGTGTACAGGGTGCAGCACACAGACACAGTTGGGTGGGATTACAGTGTACAGGGGTGCAGTACACAGACACAGTTGGGTGGGATTAAAGTATACAGGGTGCATCACACAGACACAGTTGGGTGGGATTACAGTGTACAGGGTGCAGCACACAGACACAGTTGGGTGGGATTACAGTGTACAGGGGTGCAGTACACAGACACAGTTGGGTGGGATTAAAGTATACAGGGTGCATCACACAGACACAGTTGGGTGGGATTACAGTGTACAGGGGTGCATCACACAGACACAGTTGGGTGGGATTACAGTGTACAGGGTGCAGCACACAGACACAGTTGGGTGGGATTACAGTGTACAGGGGTGCAGCACACAGACACAGTTGGGTGGGATTACAGTGTACAGGGGTGCATCACACAGACACAGTTGGGTGGGATTACAGTGTACAGGGGTGCAGCACACAGACACAGTTGGGTGGGATTACAGTGTACAGGGGTGCAGCACACAGACACAGTTGGGTGGGATTACAGTGTACAGGGTGCAGCACACAGACACAGTTGGGTGGGATTACAGTGTACAGGGTGCAGCACACAGAAACAGTTGGGTGGGATAACAGTGTACAGGGGTGCAGCACACAGACACAGTTGGGTGGGATTACAGTGTACAGGGGTGCAGCACGCAGACACAGTTGGGTGGGAATACAATGTACGGGGGTGCAGCACACAGACACGGTTTGGTGGGAATACAATGTACAGGGATGCAGCACGCAGACATGGTTGGGTGGGATTACAGTGTACAGCTGTTGAGCACACAGGGATTGCTTTTCTAAAACTGTAGAGTGCAAATTCGGGTGCAGCTGGTAGTGGTATGGCCAATCAGCTACTAACATCAGTTTGTTCAATTAAGCTTTGACAAAAAAAAAATTTAATAAAATAAAAACCTGGGAGTTGATTGGTTTCTTTGCAGAGCTGCACCAGATTTTGCACTCTCAACTTTTAGAAAACTAACCCCATAGTCACCATTGGATGAGATTACCAATGTACATGCGTTGAGCACATAGTCACCATTGGATGGGATTGCACTTTTCAGGGGTCCAGCCCACAGGCAGCATTGGGTGGAATTTAAATGAACAGTGGTGCAGCACAAAGACTTCATTGGATGGAACTGCAATTTTCAGGGGTGCAATTTACAGACCGCATTGGGTGGGATTACATTGTGCAATATACAGGGGTGCAGCACATATAATCCATATGGTGGGATTGCAATGTACAGGGTTAAGCACATATAAACTATATGATGGGATTGCAATGGCTTGCGGCACATATACACAATTTGATGGAATTGCAGTGTACAGGGGTGCAGCACCTTTACACCATTTGGTGGGATTGCAGTGTACAGGGGTGCAGCACATATACACCATTTGATGGAATTGCAGTGTACAGGGGTACAGCACATATACACCATTTGATGGGATTGCAGTGTACAGGGGTGCAGCCCATTAATACCATTTGATGGGATTGCAGTGTACAGGGGTGCAGCACATATACACCATTTGATGGGATTGCAGTGTACAGGGGTGCAGCCCTTTAATACCATTTGATGGGATTGCAGTGTACAGGGGTGCAGCACATATACACCATTTGATGAGATTGCATTGTACAGGGGTGCAGCACATATACACCATTTGATGGGATTGCAGTGTACAGGGGTTCAGCCCTTTAATACCATTTGATGGGATTGCAGTGTACAGGGGTGCAGCACATATACACCATTTGATGGGATTGCAGTGTACAGGGGTGCAGCCCTTTAATACCATTTGATGGGATTGCAGTGTACAGGAGTGCAGCACATATACACCATTTGATGAGATTGCATTGTACAGGGGTGCAGCACATATACACCATTTGATGGGATTGCAGTGTACAGGGGTGCAGCACATATACACCATTTGATGGGATTGCAGTGTACAGGGGTGCAGCACACAGACACCATTCGATGTCATTGAAGCCTACAAGGGTGCAGCACACAATTCTCCCTCCACTGTCTCTGTGTGCTTCACAGAGGGTGGCTAAACGCTGCTGATAACAAGCAAATAGAAAATAAAAAGCGATGTGCAATCATCAGTCAGGGGGAGAGTGACACATCGTTCATTTGAATAATTGCTGTTGCAGGAAAGAAAGCTGCTTGATGCCGCCTGTCTGCTATCATCGAATAATGACGCTGGAAACAGGCAGAGGCAGACTGGCAACGCAGCTCTCAATAATGGAGAGGAAATCCGCTTGTAGTAGAGAAGGAGGTATAGCAGCAAGTGCTCTGTACGAGCAGCGGAAACAGGAAGCACTTCTGGCTGTAAACATTTCTAGGGATAAAGGGGACATCGCACCCAGCACCCCTCTGACTTTCCTCATGGTCATCCTTGGGCGATCGTGTCACCGCTGATCAGCACAAATCACTCAGATCAGGGCTGGAGAAGATTTTGTTTTTTAAGCTTCCCTGTGCCCACCCTGTGTATCCATTTAACGTCATATGAAAATAAATAAAATAAATACTTTAATAAAGTAAATATAAAGCCCATATACCAGTGAATCCCTGTGATGAGTTTTTATTAAATGTGCCTTGAACTTTTTGATAGGAGAAATACCGTAAATTAATCCTATACTCCCACATGGCTATGTATATCTGGGAATCTCCAAACCTGCCTTAAAACAGTATAAAATATTGACTCCTGTAAATAAAGGACAGCAGCAAATGAAGTCCATACCGCACAAATTTTGTTTACACCATGATGAAAATATTGTAATCTCTAAACCTGCTCTACAATAATATAGAAATGTATTCCTATAAAAGGAGGGACGCCAGCAAATGATGCCTATACCAAACCATAAAGCCCAAGGAGTACGGTTTGCACCACTATGAAAATATTAGAACCATTACACTGCCCCAAATCAGTAATTCATCCCTTTAAAGGAAAGACAGCAGAATATGATGTCTACATCCCACCATGAAAAGCCCAAGGACCATGGTTTACCTTTACACCATCATGGAAAGCTTTACTAACCCTACCCTAAACTAGTATACAAATTACTTCATAAAAAGGAAATACAGCAACATATAAAGTCTGTATCCCAGCATAAAAACCAAAGGGAACATGCATGCTTTTTTTACAGGATGATGAACATATTGGAACCACTGCTAAACCTGACCCAAGTGTAATTATCCCCCAACAGCAGCATATGAAGTCTAATATCCCACCATGAAAGCCCAGGGATCATGGTTTACCTTTAAACTATCATGGAAAGCTTTACTAACCCTGCCCTAAACTAGTATACAAATTACTTCATGAAAAGAAAATACAGCAACATATAAAGTCTATATCCCAGCAAAAAACCAAAGGGATCATGCATGCTTTTTTTACAGGATGATTAACATATTGGAACCACTGCTAAACCTGACCCAAGTAGAATTATCTCCCAACAGCAGCATATGCAGTCTAATATCCCACCATGAAAGCCCAAAGATCACAATCTTTATTTACACTGGAAAACTAGGTGAATGTTTCTCAAAGCTGTCTTAATAAATGTACAAACTACTTATTATAATGGAAATGCTTTAGGATATAAAGTCTATCCCACCATACAAGTCCAAGGATCATGATTTTTATTTATTGGATGATGAAAATATTGGAAACGCTACTAAACCTGTTCCTAGTATAATTAATTCCTAAAAAGGAAAGACAGAAGCATATAAGTTCATACCCTACCATAGGATCATGAAAATCTGGGAGTCTTTACTAACCCTGCCATAAATTAGTATACAAACTACCTACTACATACAGCAACTTATAAAGCCTATGTCCCATCGTAAAAAAAAAAAAAAGGATCATGGTTGTGTTTACAGGATGATGGACATATTGGATTCACTAACCTTTTTCTTATATATTTAAGCTGGATACACACTATACAATTTTCTTTAGATTTTTTCCTTCAGACTTACCAAAACTATATAATGAGGTCAGACCTAAACACTTTCAATTTGTATGCAATCAGGCAGTCCCTTGCACTACATAGTTGAAGGTAAATCTAAAGGAAATCTACCAACAAAAGTTGTATCCAGCTTTAGTTCCTCTAAAGGAAAGACAGCAGCATGTGAAATCTGTACCCCACCATGACAGCCTAAACATCACAGCTTTTGATTATACTATGGGAATCAAACCTGCCCTAAATAAGTATACAAACTACTACTTATAAAGGAAATATAGCAACAGATGAAGTCTATATCCAACCATGACAGCCTAAAGACCACAGCTTTTGATTACACCATGGGATTCAAACCTGCCCTAACTAATACACAAACTACTACTTATGAAGGAAAAAATAGCAACATATGAAGTCTATATTCCACCATAAAAGACCAAATATCACAGAATTTTTACACTATGGGAATCTTTATCAAACCTGCCCTAAATAAGTATACAAACTACTACTTATAAAGGAAATACAGCAGTACATGAAGTCTATACTCCACCATAACAGCCCAAGGCTGTTTACAAAATCATAGGAATCTGGGCATTTTTCTTATTAACCCTGCTCTAAATTATTATACAAACTACTTTCTATAAGGGAAATACAGCAGCATATTAAGTTTATAAGCCACTAAAGCCCAAATATCACAATTTTTGTTTATGCTATGATGGAAAACTGGGTGAATCGTTATCAAAGCTGTTCCAATAAATATATAAACTTCTTATTAAGGAAATCAAACAGCACATGACCTCTTTACTCCACCATAAAAGCCAATGGCTTAAAACTACTGCCTATAAGGGAACTACAACAGCATATTAAAAGTTGATAAGCCAATATAGCCAAAAAAGTGTTTATATTACGGAAAACTGGGTAAATCTTAATCAAAGCTGTTCCAATTAATATACAAACTACTTCTTATTAAGGAAATCAAACAGCACATGACCTCTTTACTCCACCATTAAAGCCCATGGCTTAAAACTACTGCCTATAAGGGAAATACAACAGCATAGGAAGTCTATAAACCAATGTAGCCCAAATATCACAATTTGTGTTTACATTATGAAAAACTGGGTAAATCTTTATCAAAGCTGTTCCAATTAATATACAAACTACCTCTTATTAAGGAAATCAAACTGCACGTGACCTCTTTACTCCACCATAAAGCCCATGATTTATAACTACTACCTAAAAGGGAAATATGGCAGCATGTGAAGTCTATATAAAGCCCAAAGATTACGATTTACAAGATCAGAGTATCCTTACTAACCCTGCCCTAAATTGTTATACAATCTACTTACTAGAAGGAAAAAACAGCAGCATATGAAGTCCATACCTCATCATAAGGCCCAAGGATCGTGATTTATGTTTACACTATGATGACATTCTTTTTTAAAGCATGGTCTTGGGTCAATAGTGATTAACAGACGTGCCTCTAAGACAGGTCAACAGGGCAAAGGGAAGGACAACAAGAAGTATTGCACTGAAAAGCCCAGACTTTTATCATGAATACCAGACATTTTTTGGTCCACTGTGATCCAGTGCTCACCGATGAAGTGAAGGTCTGTAATCATCATGCAAGGAATACAAGAATGACAATTTACAATAGAGTGCAAGGAAATGCTTATGGGGACCAGAAGTTTAGATGTTCCCAATCAGATAGACAGAGAATGAAAAATTGATCAGCAGATATCCTCCTCGTTCCTTTATGGTCCACCAGTAATCTCTTCACACATATATATGGATTTGGCTACTACCATCTATACAAAAAAAAAAACACACAACAAGCAAACAAAAAAAAAAAAACAAGCAAACAAAAAAAAAAAAAAAAAAAAAAAAAACAGCAAGTTTTCATACTTTTGCTTCATGGACAATGCTATGCAATAAGCGACCTTCTCAGAAAATAAGGGTGAATAGCATTTTGTTTTTGGAGGGTTGTTGGAAAACATTGCAAAAAGAGCGATTTTGTTGAAGCAAAGCTCTGTTCACCCTCCCTGCTAAATCACCCTTCACGTGTCATCCTTTGTTTCCTTCTCTCCATTTAGAAAGCCAGAAACAGCAGCAACATAAGCTCTCCCAACATTTTTTTTTCCAGCAGTTCTCAGCGTTTATATCGCACACTCAAAAAGGGGCGATGTACTATACTTAAGAATCTTCCCTCAAATTGGGTTAAGATTCACTTTGATTATCCAATGCTGAGAAAAGCAAATATTGGTTAGGTGTACGTTTAGTAAACTGAGATAAGCCGAGATCTGGATGATCACGGCTTGTCTCAGAGCATTGCAGGTTTAAAATACTGAGAAGAGTAGTGGAGAACATAGTCTTCTCTTCTCATCTCAGTACACAAACAGCTTGCATTCACTGCAATAGAAACGGCCAGTTTAGAAACACATGATGTCACCTGATCACTGTGCTTCTCTTTGAAGATCTCCTCTTCCTACTTCTCCAGCTCAGAGGTGGAGATAGCAGGAAGAAATAGGAGATCTCTGCTGTGAATGTCCCAGTGCCCAAAAGTGAAAGTAAAAACTCTCCCTACTGCAGTGAAATATACATCAACAGCAGGTTAGAAACACATTAACTATACAATCACATCTATATCTGTGTGTGTATATATATATATATATATATATATATATATATATATATACTGTATGTACTGGTGTGTATGTATGTATATATATATATATATATTTTTTTTTTTTATTTCAGGTACTTCTATAGCACAGTCAATTTACACAGCGCTTTACATATACATTGCACATTCACATCAGTCCCTGCCCTCAAGGAGCTTACAATCTAAGGTCCCTAATGCCTCGTACACATGTACCGATCGGCCGTCTTTTGTCCAGGGCTGTCCTGTCCGCTGAAAACTGCAAAAGACTGCACATGAATTTTGTCGGCCAACAACAGCCGACTGCAGAAGTGATGTCATGTGATGAATAACTTTCCGTGTGTTTTTTCTTTTCTGAGCATGCCCAGTCTTGCTAATCTGCTGTTTGTCGGCCGAATTCTGTACTGACTGGCGAACAATCAGCCGTTCTGGTGTTGGCCAACAAAAATTTTAATGCCTGCAGGACAGATTCTGTTCGGCCGAAAATGCGCTGTCGGCTGTCGAAAGCATCATACTAACAAGCATACAATCGGCCGATCGGTCGTCGGCCGAATATTTACGGCCGACGATCGGTACGTGTGTACGAGGCATCACTCACATACATACACAGCAGGGCCAATTTTTTATACAGGATCCAATTAACCTACCAGCATGTCTTTGGAGTGTGGGAGGAAACCAATCTGTCACGATTCAACCACGCCCACGGCGACTAGCTAAACGAGACGTGATGAATCGTGACTGGGCAGTATAAGGGGATAACGGAAATAAAGAAAATTCCTACTAAAGGCTCGTACACACGTACCGATTGTCGCAGAAAAGATTCGGCAGACGACCGATCGGCCAAATGTAGGCTTGTTAGTATGATGCTTCCGACAGCCGACAGCGCACTTTCGGCCGAACAGAATCTGTCGTGCAAGCATTAAAATGTTTGTATGCCGACACCAGAACGGCCGATTGTTCGCCAGTCAGTACAGAATTCGGCCGACAGACAGCAGATTTGCAAGACTGGGCATGCTCATAAAAGAAAAAACACAGGGAAAGTTAACCATCACATGACATCACTTCTGCAGTCGGCGGACAAAATTCGTGTGCAGTCTTTTGCACTTTTCAGCGGACATGACAGCCCGGGGACAAAAGACAGCCGATCGTTCGGCCGACGATCGGTACGTGTGTACAGGGCTTAAGTACAGTAATTAGATTGGTTGCAATACTTTCACAGCCTGCACTGCCTTCGGTCACCACTAGAGGGAGACTCCAGTCCAATCCAGCTGGCTGACCACACACAGGCAGATACAAATCTTACATACAATCTGATGCACTCTAAGGGTTGGGGAGCAGTCTAGCAATTACCACACACTACTAGGATTCCTCCAGCTATCCTACAAGCCAGAACCCCTGTGTTGATCACTCTTCCCACTGTCCCCACACCCACACACCACAAACGATAGCCTGTGGTCTGGTGTACAATCTGCATGCAATCTGCCAACATGCCAACATACAGTGCAATTGCATACAGATTGGCATGTATGTATGTATGTACTGTATGTATGTGTATATATATATATATATATATATATATATATATATATATATATATATATATATATATATATATATATATATATATATATATATATATATATATGTGTGTGTGTGTATGTGTATATATATATATATTTATATACTGTATGTATATATACCGTGCATGTGTGTGTGTGTGTATATATATGTTTTCATGTGTCAGAACATGTCATTACGAGTTCTTTTAAACTTTAGTTTCACTTTTTAAATTTAGCAGTGCCTGTAATCTCACAAAATCTCGTGAGATTACAGGCAGTCCACCCAGTTATACAGAGATCACGGCAGTTCTCAGAGAAAAAACTTCTCCTCTGATCACCCTGTGAGAAGTGAAGTTCTCCGCCTTCTAAACTGGGTGCCAGAGGAGATATTTTTTCTCTGAGAACTGCCGAGAATTGAACTGAGAGAAAACTTCTCAGTTTACTAAACGTACACCTTAATTCGTATGAACATGAATAAATATTCAAAGTGAACCCAACTACCATTTATTGGTTCATCGACTGATTTAGCAAATTAACCCCTTGGAGCCACAGCCATTAACGCCTCCTGTACAATTCAAATCACTTTCCTGGGAGAGAGTATCAAGAGGCTAACTTACCAAAGAGGCTGAGAATTTGCACTCAAAAAATTGTGTGAATAGTCTCTAAACCAGTTATGTGAAAAGCCAGTTCTTGTTTATTTAATCTACACATGATTGGATATTCAAAGTGGATACGTCTACTATTTATAAGGTAGAGATTCTCAACTCTTTTAGTAAATAAACCCTTAGATCCACTATCGTCATGGCCACCAGTATAATCCATATCAGTCTCCTCAAAGTGAATGTAAAGGAGTTAGGAATCACCACTCAATAAATTATGTGAATACAGACTACAATTATCCAATGGAAAACCAATTCCTGTTCACTTGGAACACTCAGACATAGACAGATGCTTTTTGTAAGACTGAAAATTTGAAATTAAAATCACAGTATTTTTTAGTAAAGATTAACTATAGTAAATCAGCCTAAAAATGCAGAAAGCAGCAGGACTGCACTGTAGTAAAGTGACCTTGCAAAATCTAACTAGCCACCAGTAAGCATATTAGACTACTTGTGTGTAGTGGGTGGCAGTCTACTGCCTGTTAATAAGAACATTAGTCATATATAGCTTGAGGTATGGAAAGTGAGCTATAAGGGAGACTGTAGGGTTGCCCATACCAACATTTTGATTAAAAAAAAAAATTGAACAGGTTACTATGCATGTAATCCCTTTTACTTGCTAGGTTCTTTAATCTAAACGTCTCTGCCTCTATTCTGCTTTCAACGACCTAGGCTTACAGTGTAGTGTGGCCAGGAACTAAAGGAATGGGGTGAATTATTAACAGTAAAGGAGAAGTTCCTTTAGTTGCTGGACATGTACTCATTTTATTCAGTGTAAGGGGACCTATGTTTCTTAATTACCTATTATCCTGATCAGGGATTTTAACCAAGCAGAGGGTCACTATGGAAAGGGACACCAACTAGCACCCTATACCAACAGTATAGTTTGTGTGAATTGCATGCTTGTAAAGGACAAACATCCAGTGGGCTAATCTTTATTTTTCTACTATCAAAAAAGAGGAATAGGGAGTGCTAAAGTTCAGAACAGACAAAATGGCCTATTTACACAATTTGTCATTTCTCAGATAAATGGTAATAAATTCATTCATTTATTAAAAAATGTCCTATTCCCTTCAGAGCTGTCACTGCAGACAGCTTATATAAAGACAGTTTTTTTCTCTATCAAGGTGTAGCTTTTATGGAGATTTCTATATGTTGGGACATTAAATTAAAGGTCCCACGACTGATTTTCCCCATCAGTTGTCAACAAAATATTGTGAAATGAAAAAAGGATTTTAGCTCAGCCTCCACAGCTGTGCAACATGAAGCTTGCTGCACATGTGTCAAATTGGAAAAGGGATGAGGGTGCAAAAATACATGGAAGGGTTTCAGAATGGCTCGAATCAAACATCCAATAAATTGCATATTAGAGGCTCCTTTTCCAATCCAATTAGATTTTAAATTTACAGTCACATGGCTAAAAAAAATAAAGATACATGTTGTTGTGTTTAATGTTTCTAATTGAGCCTCTCCCATATTATATATTATGTTATATACACACACATACACATATACATACATATATTACACACACATTGTTGCTCCTGTAGTAACAGCACTCCACATTCTTGCAATAAAAAAAAAGAAAACGACTAAAGAAACATAATAGAGTCTCCCACTTTAAGCTTTTTTGTACAAAACTTGGAAAATGATCAAATAAAACAAGAACAGCCACTGAGATATATGCAAAAGTAATGATTTAATGACTATAAGCAAGACAAAGCCATAGATTTGTGCTTCCTTTGCAGACTGGAGACAATGAAATGATTAGCCACGTTTTTTTTTTCCTTTCAATACAAACAATAATTATTCTTAAAGAATAAACGTGTGTGTAGGGGGGGGGGGGGGAAGGGTAACAAAAGGGCAAACAGATAAAATTATAGAACAAAAAAAAGTGCGGGCTACTTAAATGATTCCTGGCGTGTCTGCCTGCTCTCATCTAGTCATTGCATAATTTAAAAGATACATTATCAACTGCCTGAACATTGGGGTTTTATTTTTGTGTAGCCAAGACAGTCCAGTGACCAGAGCTGCGTTCTGATTGGCCCTTATTCACACACACATGATATTCCCTATTCACACTCAAACGCAGTACCATTATTACATAGTATCATAACGGGCAGCAGAGGGTTAAATGGGTAACCACTTGACCAAAAAAAAAAAAAAATTAAAATTAAATTTAAAAGTTAAAGAAATAAAAAAAAAAACCTTCTGGAGATGTTAAAACATGTGCTAGTTGCAGCTGGACAACTGAATAGACTTTTGAAAG